>NW_010548918.1:7347-28226 GCF_000687285.1 Phaethon lepturus
GTTCACGCATGATATTATTCAATCTCTGAGTATTTCCTAGCATTTTCTAAGTCTTTTGCAAGTCATGAATAGTCTCAAAAAAATGGACAGATTACTGACTAATTCTAGGTTTCGCTGATAACAATAACAACAAAGCTGCTTTAAACAGTCTTACAACATTTCAGCAGATAACCTTTAGTGAGACTTGTTTAGTCTGGATGAAAGGTCAGGGAAGACCTAGAAAAACCTGGTGAATGCTTTTCAAAGAGTTCTTCCATCTTTAGATGGTGGTTTCTTTGTGTTTAGTAAACCTAGCTGGACTTTCCCCATGAATTTGTTGAATTATTTTTAAAACACAAAAAATATTTATCATTTACAATATCTTACAGCAAGGAGTGATACAAGTAATTGGGTGTTTTGTGAAAAGCCACTTCCTTGTGCTCATCTGGATCCTACCTATGTTTATTTCTGTCAATGCCTCTGAGGTTTTGCGTTGGAAGAGCCCATGAAAAATGGTCAACTCCTTCATATCACTCAAGATTTTACAGACTCTTGAGTTCTGCTCCTTTCCAGACTGAAGCGTCTTAAATTATTTGAATATTTATCATAGGAAAGCTGTTCTCTAGCTTTACAAATCTTGACATTTTTCTCTGTTTACTTCTCAATTCTTTGACTTTTTCTCAGCTGTTTCAAACCAAATACAGTGTCCAAGATGCAGATATACATACAGTAGCAGAGTAAAATTCCCTGTTTAGTCCTTTACCGTTTTCTGAACAACTCGGATCTTCCTTCACTTTTCTGACCATTGCTGAGAACTGAGTTGATGTTTTTGCTGGATGCACCTCACCTTCTAGAAGCCCTTTCCTTTTCCTGTTGCCAAAAAGGAGAAGACACGGTTCCTAATTTAACTGCCTCACTTCAGTCTCTAAATTAATGTGATGAATTATGTATCTAAACTTCATCTGAGAGAAACTGTAAGGAGAATTTTAGGCAGAATATAGCATAAAGAATGTCATTATTTCCTTTCAAAGCCTGGCAAGACACTGAATATTTTCTGCTGTTCTCTGAACACTTTTTTTTTTCTCTTCCAATTGCTAGTTTAGATGTACAAAGCTTTCTCTTCACATCCTTGCATTTCCAGCTTCCTTCAGAGGGAGAGGAACGTGTATGAGCTGGGGGATGCCAAGACTCTGCACTGGTCACTGAATGGGGAAAGCAAAATGCAATTACAGGTGACACCAGATTTCACTACAGTGATGACGTGTATCTTAGTTTCTTTTTCACATCAGTGATGGCTGATGCTTGGTGTCAACGTTTTCACTAAGAGTCCACCACTGACACCTGCATGTCCCGTAAGCCACGCGAGGATTTCACTGGCAATGGGGGATATCCCCTGGGATGAAATCTGGCAGATTTGGAGCCACTTTGCAATGCAGCACCTGCCTAATGGGGGCAAAGGCCAGCATGAATCAAACCATCATAGCAAAAAGCCCTGGAAAATCTTTCTAGCTGGATTCCCAGACATGTTCTTTCCCAAAACATAGGAAGGTGGGCTGGAAGGTACCTACCACCCACTAGGGCAGGTCTCATTTCCAAAAGGCATCAAGCCTTGGAATGGCTCGCAAAGTAGTAATAACTTAGAATGTGCATTAGAAATCACTTCATAAGTAGTATTGCAAACTTTGTTTTTATCGGTTATACCGCAGAAGAAGTCCTAATGAGGATGATGGCCCCTGCTGCATTAAAAGGATGCAGGCTTGCGGTTGGAGAGGGCTCCTGCATTGGGAAGCCTGTTTAAAGGCAGGATACTTAACTCCAATTCACTCTCAGGAGAATGGCTTGCTTCATGGCTAATGCTCAGCACAGTTAAGTGGCATAGCTAGAGTTCTTGGCAAAGCAACATATCGTGTTTTCAAGCATTGTAGATGCTTCATTGCATATGTTTCCCACTCTGTTACCTCGCAACACTTCAGGGCACCCCTTTGCTCTGTTTATCATTGCTGCACTAGTCCTTTTTACCTTTGTTTTCAAATGTTAATTATTTACAGTATTGATACTAGAAATTCGTAATACAAATATAGATATACGAGAATGCACCATTTTGGGCGTTTCTTGTAACTGAGACTCCAAACTATGCAAAAGCTTTTTGATGCCAGACTCTGTCACTACTTTTCACCATATCGTGCTTGCTACTCATGAGTCAGGGACTCTGTGCAGAGCACTGAGACCTTGGGTTTATGCCAGCTAGAAACTCAATACACTTTTTGACTGCTTGGCATGCGTCCTTTGGAACAACAGCATTTTCGTTTGCACAAGCAGCCTTTACGTAAACAGGCTTGGTTCAGAGGCAGGCAGAAAGAAAGATAGATATACACATAAAGCAATAAAGCCCAGCCACGCCAGCAGGGCTTACCAGTCAGTACAGTGTGTTAATTCAGGGAGCCACATTTGCCCTCTCTGGAAAAGCCATTGTGTGATGTTCTCCAAAGTCTAATGAGCCCAAAACAATCCTTGTGAGTCATCAGTTTCCATTTGCACAAGCCTGGTGTTAAAGGAAATGAGAGGCAGATAATCTGTTTATATTCACAGGACTGATGCTAGAGTGAAATGCAATGCTTCAGAGAGGGCGTGCAGAGGGGCAAACTGCATGAATCTGGACTGTTGAGAATGGAGGTGGACACCAAAGAAGCTGGATGGTTGTAACATTAGTTCTTTCACCAAATCTGTGTCCCATTCACTTTTTGAGTATACACTGGGAAGGGAACAAGGAAGGAGGCTTTTGTGCTGGGGTTTTCTTGAATCTAGTAAACTTTCCATCCTCTGAGAACAGGATGTCATATAAGCCAAACAAACAGGAGTCTACGATAGCAGCACTAGTGTTGATAAGCATGCCGCCCTGGGGAAAATGAGGACTTTTGTTTTTTCAACAGTACATGGCAAAATCATTGGAAAACAATTCATGCACAGTAAAAAGTCTGGCATGAAACATGTAAATACATGCAGGACACCACTCTCTGCTGTAAGATGGTTGCTCCACCCTGGTTCAGCAGTGTCACCCAGCTTACAGCAGCAGTGTGGCATCTCAGGTGCAGAGAGCCCTGGCATCACCTTTGCCTCACCGTTCTTGCTCCCTGCAGAGACCATTGCACAGAGAGGGGCCGGAACTGAGGCACCCTTTTGCCCCAGAAATCTTAACTGTCCCAGGATGGCCCTGCTACCAGCCATAATGCACAGAGACCCTGAGTCTGATCTACATTTTTTGGTGGGGTGAGACCTAAACCATAGTGAGCAGAAAGCAAAACTGGCCTAGCATAACTTTGATCCCTGAGTTTTGCAGCATGTGTCCTGGACATCAAACCTTAAGAATTTTCTGGGACAGCACAGAAAACCCAGGAGCCTTATGACCTTTATGTTTTTTTCCTTGATTTATGTCCATGTTTGCAATTGTTTGTGGCTTTAAAACAAAATCCTACCTCTTAATTTGAGTTTGATGTGGACTCTGTCAGGTCCCCACAGAAGAAATAGAAGCTAGATAATTTATTTTACTTCAAGCTGATATGAACATGTCCAGTAACTTGCTTGTGTTCCCTGATAGCTGACCAAAGTTCATTTTCTGCTCAGGCAACACTATGTCAACTGCTTGCTTCACACACTAGATAAGCTTGGCAAACAATGTGATATGATCAAAGCAAGGTAAATTGGGCAATGGTGCTTGTTGATGCACATTCTATCTGATAAACATGTGCTTGTACTTGTGTGAAGCTCATTTTCTGTAAAGCTGAGCTTCATAGCCTAATTGTACTTCATTTTCCCACCTCACAGGCACAGGACTTTCTTTTGTCCTGCCTCTTATACGTGTAAGTAAGGAATGCATACGTGATGTAAATACAACCAGGAATGAGATCAAGAGCATCTTCATTTGGACCAAATGGTGACCCCTGTTTTGCCTTCAGAGTAGGAAACTTAGAGTAGCAGATCTGCAGGGAGCACACCGGCAGTCCAACTTACTCTTGAGCCTATTTCTGGGAAGGATTAGCTGCATGTGTGCCCATCTTAAACTATAAATGAGTCTATGGTTTAATAAATACCAGATGTTGGATTACCCTGTGATTATGATGATGATAATAATAATAATTTGACAATAATAATAATGACACATTAACAACAATAATAATTACGCATAAATAACAGATGCTGAAAAAAATCAATACAAAACTGTCTCCCCATGAGAATGAACTGACATTGACAGAATGTGTAATGCATATTTGCACACACATATTCACCGCATGCTGGCTTTGCTTGGCTGGGCTGTTTTAGCACATTCAACATACATTTTTTTATTGTCAAAAAGTCAACGGCCTCGTGGTGCAGTTTACTGCAAGGCCGTTCCTGTGAGTCTCCTAAATTGCTTTTGTTTTTTTGCCAGCTAAGACCATCAGCCTTCCAATGTGGCCCAAGCCATACTCAGCAACTTCTACACTGTTTTAGAAAAAAACAGTGACTACCTCTGTGACTTTTTGCCCCGGTGGACACTAATTTCCCAGTATTTACACCAGAAAGGGTATTAAAAGTATACGGGAAATGCAACCTGTATGTCTTCTTCTTTAAGTCCTAAGCTGGTCACCCTTCATTATCAAAGAGACATTTCGCTACAGTCTGCACAGGGAGCTGTAACAGGTGAGATTGTGTCTGTAGCATCGTAGGCTTGGCTGTGTGTCATATCAAAGGTACACCATGAAAATGCCTTTCTGAAGAGATCTCAGCATTCTCAGCCCATAGAAGTGTCACAAGATTAAAGTCCCAATGCAGTTATATTCTTAGCAGTTGCAATTTATCTGGCAAGGACTTTCAGATTATTTTAAAGTGTCTTCCCATTAAGAACAGGACAGAACAGTATGGTGCTTTGCATTTAGGTCCAGGTATCAGAAGGAAAACTCCATTTATTTTTATGTTGTCTTCTCTTATTCTAAGAAATTGGATACCTACAGACTTTTTGTGATGAAGAAAGTGAAATTTTCTAATGAGAAAAAGTAATATGCAGAATCAGGCAAGAAATTATCATAACAATATACATTTGCATTTGCAAATACCTTTCATTTGAAATTGCTTTGCAAATCCTAGCTTTTGCTCTGGCTTAGTCTTTCTGTGAGCATGTCTAAAGCTCATGCACATACTTCCAGTAAGGTCCCATGAATTTATTTGCACAGGACATGCAAAATCACAAGCATCTTTAATCAGCAGTGAAATCACAAATGTATAAGGGCAAGCCCGCTATGAAAAGGAAGGCATTATTATTAATTGTCAAAGCAATGTTTCTCAACCACTTTCTACTACTTGTGTCTAGGGATCTGTTGCCATGAAAGGACCACCACTGAGTCTGAGTCCAGAGGGTGTTGAATCAGGCCCTCCTGATATGTTCTCCTGCGCCACAACATTTGAGACGGCACTTGAATAGCCCTGTCTCTTTTTTTTTGTCTCACGGACACTGCATCTGCCTACATAATCATCAGCTCTCTTTATGGCTGCAGTCTACCCATTCCCCAGCTAACATTAAACTAGCTCTAAACTAACTAACTGGAGAGAAATTAGCATAACACCTCAGGCTTCAGCAGCTTAGTATTTAAACAGGATTCCTGGCAGATCTGTGCTTGCCTGAGATGCATCCTGCTGCAGCTGCACTGCTGTAGGTAGCAGAGCCCTTAATTGTATGGCTGCTAGCTGGTTGCTAGCAGAGCAAGTGTGTGGAAGTCGACAGGAGCACACCAGACAAAAAAAGGCGTTGATTAAATCAGAGTTAGCCCGCTGCATGCAGGGAACGCTGGGAGACCAAAGAAGTGGAATACATGACCAAAAGTTAAAACTCTGATATTGGCTGGTCAAGCTGGAGGAAGATACTTGGCACATTTGCAGCTTCTGAGGCCAGTAGAAAAATTGAGCTGAAGTAAATCATTGTATGCCTGCCATGAACTGCACTCAACCCAAGGAAATAAAAATAATCCATATTAAATTAATGCTCTCTTTATTTGCCATAAGTAATTTATATTTTACTCAGGAAAGTTAGGTTTGGCCTCTAACTTTTTGCCCTGCTGGTACTCAGGCTTAGAGAGACAGCCTAGCTTTTTTCTGTAGCAGTGGACAGACCTTCTGTGTAGAAGTTCCCCTTGACACAGAAATCCATTCTTTCCTGCTATTTCTTTTCAGAAATTGAATTGGTTTTTGCTTTAATTTCTTTTCTTGTTCTTTCTGAGAAACAAGGCAGAAAGCCTGCCCTCTCTTTTCCTTTCCTTCCAGATGTTTCAAAAAGCTTAGTAGTTTTTACAAATTCAGGATTTCATAGTTCCTTTGGAAATGCTGAAAGTTGCACAGGAACAAGAGAAACAAGAATTCTTGTTGCTTCCATTACGACTGTTTGAAATGCATCAGACCTTTCATTACTGTGGTGGTGGAACAAGTCACTTGTTAGGTGGTTAGCCAAGCCCTCACAGAAAGTAAGAGTGAAAAACTCTTTGCTGTTTGGAATGAAGTCAAAAAGAGATTTTTTTTTTTTCCAAAATCTTTTCCCACAGAAGCACCCAAGAAGGGTGAAAGAAACATTCTTCAAAGTGCAAAGGGTTTGTTCTGGGAAGATTTGCTCCCTTTAAAATTTCAGTTTCCCTTGGGAAAATTGTAATTTTGGGAGATTAACTAACCCTTTGGTAAAAGACCTGCATACTTTATCTATGAACAATCCAACCCTCATTGAAGTTACAGGATTTACTACTAACATTAGAAGACATGTGGGATCCAGGTGCCTGGGCTGGAGCTGGGTGAGAACAGCCGGAATGCCTCCCTGGGTTTCCCATGGACAGCCCTTGGGCAGGCCCTTGTACCCTTTTCAGCCCTAACTTTTAGGTTATTTCATGTTTGATATAAGTTCTGAAGGCTGAAAATGGCCCTTCACTTGGCCAATACCTGTGCCTTATCTCCCTCAGGGAATTTTACCATCCAAATGTTTGCTAGTCTACAAGCCCAAGCCAGAAAAAGCATCCTCTCCCTGGCAAGACTTGCAGCGTAGACCAGCTCTAACAAATAGGAACCTCATCTTTATTAGAGCCTCTTCTGCTCACTGATGCAGTGCAGTAAAAAGCAAGAGGAAGCGTGTGGAACTAGTACTACTGGCATTTGTCTTTCTCCTTGTTTGCCCAGATGAAGGGATCTGACAACACCTCACCAGCAAAAATCCGCTGAACAATCAAGGATAATTTGAATAGGGTCTAATTTAAAGAATTCCTACTATAACAACACGTTTTACTATTTTTATTATTTTGTGCCCACAAAACGAAGTATTGGAAGCACATGAGGGCATTGACAAGTTTACCCATTTGGAGAACAGTATTTCCCAGGACAAAACTTTAAAGGCACCAGATGGTAAAATAAAAGCTAAATCTTTTTCTGTTAAAGAGATCAATAAGCTAAATTAAAAAGATGCCATTCATAGCAGAACTTATGTGATGCAGAAGACAACAATGGAGTCCTTTTCTGCAAACGTCTGCTAGATGCATTGGCCTTTAAGGGGACACTTGGCAAGCACATGAACTTAGCATGTCTGCAGTCCATCCGTCAGCTTTGGCAGCTATTTTGGGCCTTGCAGAGGGGCAGCTGCGTGTCTCCAGGCGTCCACCCCCAAGAACAGATTCCCACCACAATCCCAACACCGCAGCCCTTCAGCAGCTCCTGGGGGCAACTTCTGGGTTTGTCCAGGTGACAGTGGGCACTCTGCTGCGTGGTGGTCATTTCTCCATAGGCTTCGGCTGTGTTTTACCAGCAGCCTTTCCTTTTCTCATTTCACCCCTTCAGAAGCTCATTCATTACCACTAAGGGATTTTCCACATGAAAGAGCAGAGGGCAAGCCTTGTCTTCTCCTATGAACTGCCTCACATGACACTAATATCATCGTCCCGCTGGGACAATATCTTCTGTTGTTGACTCATTTAATGCACTTAACATTTCAGTGTATATTTAAATTTATTTTAGTGTATTTTTAAACTGCACTGGTAAAAACAAATAAAAATTAGAAAGCAGAGGTCTGTCTATTTATTTAGATAATTAGAGCTGCTGCTTAAGCATTGTGATATTTGATGTATTTTAGAGCAGACATTATAGTGCAACATCAATTTTGTCTAGACACCATGGAAGAACAATTAAGTGTGCTGATATTCTTCTTTAAGAAAAGTTTCTGGAAGACATTTAATATATTGGCAAAAGCCAGGAAAATGGTAATGCCCTCAAGACTAATGAACAAGATGCCTTGGACAGCAGAATTTAATGTTCCTCTTCCTGATTCACATCATACTAGCCCAGGTGTTATATTCTTACTTTTATACAGACAGAACTTTAAAATGTATTTAGAAATCAAACTTTTGCTGATATCACCAAGAGTTACGAGGCCTGTACATTTCTGGATTGTGCATAAAACTTTCACAAGGTGAAAATGCAATCTATTGGTTCAATTCAACAATAGATTATTTGATATATTTCTGCATCAATATTAGATTACTCCTTATTTTTATTTTCCAAAAGAGAGCTATGATTTTTTTCAGCTTTAATTTTTTATCTTAACCTGTATGTTGCATAAAACCACCTGGAGACAGACAGCTGCCCCCCTGCAAGGCCCCAACATAAGTACCATTATGCTCTGGTCTGCTAATAATTTGGGCAAATACGAAGATAACAGCCCCTGAATTACATATGCACCAAAAGTGTTTACAGTCTGGTTTATGGCTATGTTATTAACATTTTTTGAGTGCACAGCGTTCTGGAGCAGTTTTGCAAGCAATGCATAAAATCTGTAACACTGATCCACCTCGGCTTTTAGACAAATGGCTTTTGCTCAGTCATTTCAAATGAAAATGTAACATTAACAAACAGCTTTTAACCAGCTTTTCAACTATATCCACCACGAGTACTGGTGCAAATGTAGGGAAAAAAATCAGTATTGCTATTACTGGTCTTTATAATCAGAGGAAAACCTTACCTTAGTTTAAATGGGGAACATTTTTCTTTGGAACAAAAGAGCCTAAGTTAGTTGTACCCCCCATGGTGCAGGTTTGGGCAGAAATGACATCTATGATTTAGCCCCATATTATCATAGCCTTTCAAAAGATTTTTGCACAACAATATGACCAAACTCACTTAAAAACTGTGTTTCTGTACTTGATACGGATATTAATTAAGAAAAATAATTCTGATCCTCATACACTCTTGGCATGGCACACCTAAGACTCAGTGGGTGTTGTCTCTATTTTGCCAATTTTTTTTTCAAGTAAAGTCCAAAATTTTACTTCCCAATAGCCCTTCATCACTATAATAAAAGGTATTTGAATTTAATTATGTCTTACTTTCAGTAGCAGGCCAGCTCTATAAAATAATGTAGCACACTGAAATGTATATAAGTATAACACACACAGAGGTTTGTAAAGACAGCCTTTACTTCCATTATATAGGTGCATGCACAGATACTGTGGGGAAGGGCACATTCTAAATCTCTAGATAAATACTGAGAGTTTGGTGCAAACACTTGACAAGAAGGGCAGTTTGACATTCTGTCCATTTTTTGAGTACTTTATGCCTACTTTTACAATCTGGTATAGGAAATATGTCTGAATATTCAGGGAATCTATCTCCGGGCATCCAGCTGTCTTGTCACTGCCCCAGCTGTGTGCAGGGTTGCCCCAAGCCAGGACAGCATGGGGGAACCACATAGACGGTGTTCATGCCTATCAGTCAATGGATGCCATACAATCAGAATGAAAATGTCCTCAGGACTGAAGCATGAGAGAAAATAGAATTTACTGGCAGAAAACAGGTAGGTTTGATGCTTTTTGGTGAGCTCTGACAGCAGCTGCCATCTCAGGTGCTTCCCACAGAAAGCTTCCCACACATGAAGGGGAATGCTTAGACCACTGGGTGCTGCAAGTGTCGTCTCCTTGTCTTCTCCTATAAACTGCCTCACATGACCCTAATATCATTGTCCTGCTGGGACGATACCTTCTGTTGTTGACTCATTTAATGCATTTAACATTTTAGTGTATATTTAGCTACAACATAGGTCTGGGGTTTGGCCAGTCAGTACAATTTTGTATGACATATACTTGTGGACACCATCTTTGTTTTGTTGCATAAGCAATTTCTTTTTGGTCAGCTGGAGGCTCACTCAGAAGAAATGTGTATTCAGAGGTATGGCCTGATTCACTAACAAGCACACTAAAGCACACTATGATTGAAATCTTCAAAATTTTGGTCTTAAGGTTAAGAAGCATTTGGAAGAACTTGATGTTGGTGTTTTGGATTAATATTAATTCCTGTGCATTAAGTCTCAGGAGTTGCACTGGAGTTACACAAGCATATGTAGATTCCTTTGTTGTTCTTTCCTCTAATGAAAGGAAGAAATTGACCCAAGCAGTCATCTTTCTTTTTCTCCCCTTGCTCCTCTGGCATCTTTATAGAGAGGATTTCCATCTTTCTGGCACACCAGACATAGTAATATAAGGAAAGCACCTTGTTATTGTACAATAAAGACAGATAAGATGGAGCTGCTAGATAAGGAATGATAGCTAAGCCTATTTTCAAGAGTGTTTAAAACCAGAACATATATATGTATCAGTAGGTTCCCAAAGAATGTGTCTTGAGGCTAGCAGTCAGTGCTGGGATGTGGATTGTGTAACACATTCCTCAGTACCATGGAATCTGAGTCTACAAATATTTGTTTTATGGGGGACCTATTCAACCACGTCAAGTTATCTACGCATGTATCAGGTTATGGTATTTGGCACTTGGACTAGGATCTAATTCTGGCAGAGACGGCATCTGATGTTACACAGCAGACAAGCACAGACTCAGTCTGAATGGGTGTCTCCATGGCCATCAAGCAGCTCTTCGTTCTTGAAGGCTGTTCAGCAGCAGTGGTAGGGCACTGTCAGCATCTGCTGCTTCATCCACCCAAGTAAAAACTCGTTCGATAAAAGAAAAGCTATGTAAAAGCTGAATGAAATGAAAGGGTTAAAATATATTTTGGTCACTTCTCATTTGGATATTTCTGAGACTAAGTTGTGACATGACACTTGGAGTCAGATTTGAAGACCCAGCATTTCCTTTTGATGTCATGGCTGTAGACACACCACTGTGCCTGCCCCTTTACCCTTGCAGGAACCTGTGTTAGTGCAAACATGATAGGAGTGATGTGAAAAATAACCTGACAGTCAGACGCTCACATCACATTGATTGCACCCAAGAAGAGACTCGGGGCAGGATGGAAAGGAAAACAGCAGATGCTGGTCTATAGGTTACCCATGGGCGTAACTCATCAAGACAGATGCCCATCAAACTCAGCTCTTTCCAGGTATGTGGCCTCCTGCACTTCCAAATAAGCTTCAACTCCAGCCATCTGCCCTAAGCCTGCAGCTGGGGAGTGGAAGAGACATGATGTCAGCTCTTTGCCACCTGGGACATGGGTGCATTAGGAAAATCCTTCTGGGGCATTTTAGCTGGCTCCAGGAGAAGACATGAAGTGACCTTTAATGCATGGCAGGATCTAATGTCACAGGCCCAAAGGCAGAGTGTTACAAGGATTGCTTTTGTTTTGAAAAGGTACTGATATGCTGGTATGTAAAGACTGATGTGTTAACAGATGCCTCCAACACAAAGATCATGTTAAAGCCATGCATCTCTCTATAGTTTTCCAAGTGGGGGAACTTTTCAAATCACCTCACATCAGCATCGTCAGAGAGTCAGTGTACCTAATCACATGCTCATTTGCCACATGAGTTATCCCTGGGTCCTAGTAAATGGTGCATTCATTTGTGTGCTCAGTGTATTGCTGTGACAGAAGAACACCAGCAAACAAACACACAAATCCCCAAAAAGGTCAGCAGAGGCCTAGGGGGAAAAAAAGGACAATTCCTTTTATGCATAGCAGCGATCAGACAACTCATAGCACCTGTCATAAATATTAATTATCCTCAGCTCTGCAGGGTACAATTGGGATACTAAAGGTTCTCAGTAAGGTGGCACAACCCGATAGCATAATCTGACTTGCAGGAATGGTCAGGGTCCAGATTTGCTCTCCCTAAAAGAAAACATAGTTAGTGGGAAGAGCTCTTGACAGATGTCAGAAGGGGAAGGATGGAAGAGAGAGAGTATACAGTCCTATTGGAGTTCTCCAATAAAACAAAAAAATTACACTGGGGCGGGGGGGAAGATTAACTTCACTTGGAAATGGAGAAAATTGCCTGAGAAGTTCTGTCAGAACGTATAACAGTTTGCTTAATGGTGTGGTTGCGCAGAGAGATCGTTTCCAAGGAGAATGTTGAGCTTGAGGGATCTCTTCCAGCTTTATCATGTACCAATCTAGAATATAATACCACATGGACTATTGTATACTCCAGGGTTTAATACCTCCCTCAACATAGATTCAGGTAAACATCTGTAAAGGGTGCCAGTCCATATTTTGTTTTCCTTGGGTAGTAACTACTATTTGTTTATTTATAGGGCAGTGACTGTGTGTTCACCACTTTACAGACATGTGCCGTTTCACGAGAGAAAAATTGTGGGTTCCCTGTCCTGTGGGTACTCAAGTAACCACTCATCCAGAAGACAAGCAGGAGAGCAGTAGGGGCAAAAGAGGCTTTAATCAATCTGTGCTGCCTCATCTCTGGGGATCCACTCCATCTCAGTGGAGTTCAGAAGCGTCCTGTGAATATTTACGTGGGAAATAGCTGGTGCCTGTGACTAGCACCCGTGGGGAATACAGGAAAAAGTGGAAACGTGTGGATGTTATTACCAGCAGTGCTACAGAACAGCCTACACCATCCCACATCTGTTTGGCAGCTGGCTTTGTGAGCATACTACTCTCACCAGCATTTAAACCACTTGTAATCTCACCTTGACCTTTAGGTTTGGTCCATGCTCATACACAGCTAAAACCATCTAATTATCCTGGGCTGTCTGATGATGAATTATCCTTGCAAATTCCCCTACTAACAGTCTCACCTGTTTGTATTATTCCGAAACTATGCAATATACTGTGCAACATATTTTTCCCCAACCTGCCAGAGCACTCTGTAACTATGGCCAGGCCTCTCACCTTCCTCACGCCTCTCATCTTCCAGAAGTATGTATGGCAGCCCATTTCCTCTTACAGGTATAATCAGCAGCATTACCCTTACTTACACGCTTCACTAAGGGAAAAAGCTCATTTTATGGCTTCCTGCATTTCTTTATCAACTGCTTGAAGTACGACTCAGCCTAGTACAAGAGCTTGTTTGTGAGGAGAAAGCACTTTCTCTGTTGTGCCCTTCAATGCTCTTTCTTTCAGCCAAACGTACTTCTGTGGATTATCTAACTAACGGCTGTTGTGACCTGCAGGCTTTCAGTCCATGTTACCTACGAAGGACAGGACAATATACACACACTCTACATATTTTTGCATGTTTTTTTTTTTCTAAATCATATATTTTACAGGTGTGGCTGACAGCAGGACAGGCACAAATGCAGATGTGACTATGTCATCTTGTGTGCCGCAAGGCGAAGAGCTAGCCGAATGCCGACATGCAATTCTCAACACTGTCATTCCTAGGGTGTGTGGCAACGCTGCAGCACTATACACAGAAGGTCCCCAAGCACTACACACCGGAGTGTGTGTTCCAGTGTAGGGACGAGTGGTGCCTTTGTGACTTGCCTCAGGTCCTCTGAGCAGCTGTGTTGGAGGCAGGAATGACATCTTCTGAACCCGTCACTGCTCCAGGCCCATTGTGTGAGCCATGCCTCCAGCCTTGCACCTTGCATCTTTGATATCATATTATACATGTAAAAAAATTCTTCACCTACATGCAGGTGACCTGTTTCATACATCTTCATAGCCCATGCATTTCCAGCGATAATAACAGTTTGATATTTTGCTGCTCTGCCAACAGGCAAGGACTAATCAAAAGTGCTCTGCTTTCATTTCCTACTTTGAAAGGGACAAAAATTTGATATCCCAAGAAAAGCAAAAAAACCAAATAGGAAAGAAGAAAAATTATAAGAACATAATCTAATTACTGATCCTAGTTTGACCTTGGGATACTTACTGATTATAGTGTTTTCAACCCCTGTTAGCACAACATTTGCCTGACATTGAAAGTTTCCAACCGAAGAGCACTAGTAATGTACCTTGGATTAATTTCACTTTTGGTTGATTTCAAACCTTTTCTAATTTCCTTCTACTGCACACAGAAATAAATAACGTCCATGATGATCCTTCTAAAGTAGTTATGCAGTAGCAGCAATCCAAGAAAAAAAAAATCTTGTCACTTTATGCTTCTTGTTGACCAAATATATAAGGAACCAGTGTCTTCAAACACATCTGCAAATCATCTACACAGAGTATCTTTCAGGTTCCCATCACACCCTCGGCTTCCTGGAGATGCTGGGAACCACAAAACTGCTGTCATGGAGGGCCAAGAGGTATTGCCACACACATAGTTTTATAGGAATGGTATACAGGCTATCAGATCTGTCCCTGCATACATAACTGGTAGTCTCCCCGTGCCCTGTTGTGTCATCTGTTTCTGCTTCTAAAGTTTTTCCACTGGGACTCTTGTGGCTCTAAGTATTGTTTTAAAATCCAGGAAAATGAAAAATTAAGACAACAGTGTAAACAAAGAGCTTCACAGCTTCCTGAGCTCTCCGTTTTCTCTCACACTGCTTGTGAATGCTGCTTCTGTAGTATTTGTGGTTGAGACCTGACCATAAGAAGACCTAAAACCTGAAGACAGTGTTACAAGCCTGAAAAACTGTCCAAAACCTTAGGAAAAAGCACCATATTAGACACAAATGGTGTTTGTGTCAACTTGTTCACACAGCTACATTTCTACTGACTTCACTGGGGCAAGTGTTTGGTGAGGACAAAAACCGGGAGTACTTATCCCAGCATCACACAACTTTGAGATGTGATCTATACTCCACATGGGCAACACCATGAAGGATCAAGCGAACAGAACTACGTGTTGACTGTCTTCACCATATCCTTTCCTCTAAAATAGTACCAAGATCCTCTTTTACACCCACAAAAAATTTACTGCATCTTTTGTCCAAACACTTACTTGAATTAATATTGGCACAGACAGATATATTCTTGCACAGGTACTGTCATGTTTTACAGTAAACTGTTCTGAGGCCAGCTGTGAAATTAGAGGTGATGTTTAATATGCTCTGAAAAGTGTTTCTCTTTGGTAAATGGGTGTTGGTCAAAGAATACTCAGTGAATGTGAATAAAACCTGCTAGCCAACTGCTTGTTTTCATTGCAAGAGTAGATCTGTGAAACCCACAATGTTTAACTGAGTGCTATTGACATCTGCAATAATGTGTGAAACTGGGCTAGCTTTATGGTGGCCATGAAAATAGTAATTGTTGTCACCATTTCAAATTTATTTATGAATCTGAATTTGCACAATATGACTTCTTTGCTGTAAATGGAGTTTTTGTTTTCTCTTTTAAACTACAAAGACTTGCTTCCATTTTAAACTAGCAGTGAGTGTGTCTTGCATCTTTCAGCCATACATCCAGAATAATGGAGGTGAAAATTGTGACTGTGATGTGTGTTGCTGTACTGGTTTGTGCAGTTACAGTCCCATGTCACACACATGCTCAGTAACTACAAAAAAAAAGTACAACATTCAAAAACGTAGCTTTTTAATTCTGATCCCTAATTTAATCACTTAACTCTCACAGCTACCATAGCGAGCTGTAGGGACTAAAACTGAGAAAAATAAAAGTCATCACAAAAATTTAGAGCTTTAATGTGCTCATTATGAAATCATTGCCAAAACTCTTAAACACTTCCAGTTGTAGCAATGTCAGGCCATACACTTGTAACAGACCAAGTGATTCTCTTTATTTGCATATGGCAATTTTGCTTTCATGCACAAATATCCTTACACTTGCTCCTAGTACAGGCCAGCTTTGCCAGCCAGCCATTTTCCTCACGCACCTAGGAAATGCCCTCTTTTCTCCAGGGCACACTTCCCCAGAGAACCTTCATTATGCTGGTAATGCATTCTCATTTATCTGTCTCTGACTTACTTGAGGTTTTTGGAGTGCTGCTGACAGTGGCTTGAGTTAGTAGACTCTTGGCCTTGATGTGACAGGAGGAAGAAAAGCTCTTGAAAGCTCAAAGTAGGCTGCCAGTTTTTTGCAGAAGCCACAGAAAACGCCAATGAAAGGGAAGGCATAAGAAAGTTGATCACAGTTGACTGCATTAATAACCAGTTACAGAAAAGTAGCATAGGAGTTGATAAATTAAAAACTCATGATGAAAAAGAAGTGGCAGAGACAGCTGACAAGTAAGGTCTTGAAGCTGCAGCATAACTGATGCTGTCAGTAGTGTGACCTATACAGTGTGCCAGTTTCAAAAACAAGCAGCTGCGAAGGTTGTTGATTGAATATACAAATGTGTACCAGGGAGACCATCCAACTTTTTGCTCTGTTGAGGTTTGGCCAAGGCTAAAACTTTCCGTAATTTTGCCAGAGCACATTTCTGTCCTCTGCTTGCCAGATCTAAGAAGGAAGGTATTTTTGAAGACTGGGACTTGAACTTAGGACTATCACCTTCATCACATTCAGAATGAATTTAAGAAAACCTCTGGAGCTTAAGTAACACTTTAGGAAACTTCTGTGTTTTACTGGGAGGCCTGTTTTCTCTTTCTGTTTGTTTCAAGTACAGTTGCAAGAAACATTTTATTCTTCCTTTTATAACAGGAAAGGGAGATAACTGGGAGAGAATTACAGAAAAGCCAAGGATGGGAGACGGTGAGAATATACATGAGGAAATTCTAGAGAATGGAAAAAAAAGAAGGAAGGAATTGAAGGAAGAAAGGAAGGAATTGAATGGATTATTAAGAGGTCAGATTCAGTTGTCATTTATATGGTTATAAATCAGGAGAGAGTCAAGAACACTAGAAAGAAGTGCTCGTGTTCAATTGGGACCTTCTGATTTGTCACATGGATTTGTTAAAATTTTTTCATTTCCCTTTTGGTCTTCCACTTCACTTTTACTGTGAAATCTAGACTTCAATCATGGTTCAAATAAAGACTTATTTTCTTGAAAGATATAGGCTGTGTTTTACAGAAAGGAATGGATATGGTAGTGTAGATGAGTAGATATTCCTGTGGACATTATTAATATAGCTTTTTTTTTTTTTATTCCTACCATCTACATTCTCCTACAAACATTTACTAAAACTAAGCTACTGACTCCAGGCCTCTTTCTGTATCTTGTGCTTTTTGTTTCTTTGGAGATGTCTTCTGCACAGAACAAAATGTGAAAGTCAAGCTACCGTTCCTTACCATCATGCCACCATGAAAAGTCTCTTCTACCTGGAGCACAGATTTATGCAAAAATGAGTTAGGGTGAGTGGAATAGGCACCCCTCTGGGGAACAGAAAAGAGATCTTCTATACTGCCACTGTCTAGTCTGGAGCTCCTCGATTTCTGGGGCAAGTTAGGCACTGGCAGGACAAGGTACTGGGGGACACTGACACTGAACTGTGGCTGTAGAGCAACAAATCTTTGTGTGTCTGGGCTGTCAGGTCTACTACCACTTCAGGACAGGTCTCACAGGGAGAAGGGATGACCACTCTCTGTCCTCATCAAACGAAGGGGAGTTGATGGCACTAGCGTGGGGCCAGATTAGACCATCCTGTAAAGAGGGACAGAGATAGCCAAAGGGCTGAGTGCAGGCTATGTTACCTATAGACAGTAAAAGCTTGCTGTTGGTTTCTAGAAAGGAAAAATATAAAAGCTATGCCTTTAGTAGTTCTCAGGTGCTTCTCAGATGACACCTGGTGGACAAAAGCTGAAGAGATGAAAGCAGACTGCCTTCACAGTGCAGAACTGCACCATCCCTGCTTGCATCTGCCCAACTGCACTTGCTGGTACAGCAAGTGGACCTGCTGCCAGGTGTCCTCCCTACTCTGCTTATCCCCCCCCGCCCCCACGAGTGCATTATTACAGAGCCCCAGAATAAATACGTCATCCATGTACCTGTAATATCTTTTGTTTTTTGTACCTGCTTAAATTTTTTATTCATATTCTGGCTGATGCCCTGAGCTGGTTTAATTCTGACCTGTGAGTCTGAGACTAAAGTAGAGTGGAGACATTGTTTTCACAAATAAAAATAGCAGGAAAGCCCATGTTGTTTAGCAGCAACTGTGTGCTTTTATAGTCTAGGATACCTAGACGATTTTATGAATTCCTTCACAGGTGAATAGTTGTACCCATAGCTTAAAGACTTTGAATTCTTCTGATCATTAATTTACTTTTTGTCTATTAAACTGCTTCCAGTTTGTTTCTCTAAGACTGTCTGTCTTTTCTGCTTGATACTTTGCAACTGCCTCTTGTTGAGGACTCAGAAATAAGGCACCAATAAAAAATAAAAAAACCCCAACACTCCGAGTCCACCTGGAGAGAAACATCTACTTAGAGAAGTCTTTACTCTGGGAATCCACATCCAGTGAGTGGATGCTTATGCCGCCTGGTAAGATAAGTGGTTTCTTCAAGGATCTCATGGATGGGAATACAACGTTATTGTGCAGTCCTTCTTCTCTATTTGGCTTCAAGGATTTCAGGAAAAAGGGAGATACTGCTGAAGCAATACTGTGACAGATAATGCCTCTTCTGTAAAGATAAGTATCTGTGATCAACCCTTTGATTGCTGGCATTGCATCTTCCAGCTTAACAGTATTTTTCCTGCTATTTGGGCTTTATTGTTCAAACATTCAAATATTGCTTTGAATTTTAACAGCTTTATTTTTTCTCAATGTACTTCTGTGCTTTCTTTTTATGCAAAATCTTGAAAGCTTTTATGAAGCAAAACACACACAGAAGTCAGGGATTTCCTAACTTCAAACACCAAACTAAGCTGAGAAAGAGGGAATGTGGGAGAGATCGGGATGCAATTACACTATGAACTTACCTAGTTAATTTCTTCTGGATCTAAGATTACCTGTTTACAAAAGTACACAGAGGCCACCCAAAAGTTGTGGCATTGTATTTGGTCTGGCCTGGATGGAGTTGTCATTTCCCACTATGGTCCACACAGAGCTGTGCTTTGTGTTTGTAGCTAGAACAGCGTTCATACCACTCTGGTGTTTGGGCTATTGCTGATCAGTGCTCGCACAGCATCAGGGCTGTCTCTCCAACAACCATCACAAAGGCCAGTGGGTTGGGGGTGGGCAACAGGGTGTAAGGGGACATAACTGGGACAGATGACCCAAAATGACCAAAGGGATAATCCATATAATATGAAGTCATGCTCAGCAATAAGAGCTAACAGAAGGGGGTGGGGGAACATTTGTTATTAAGGTGTTTTGTCTTCTAAAGCAACCGCTATGTGTACTGGGCCCCTACTTCCCACGAAGTGCCTGGACATCACCTGTTTATGAGAAGTAGAGAATAAATCTTTTTGCTTTCCTTTGCTTCTGAGTATGGTCTTTGCTTTTATTCATTAAACTGACTTTATCTCAACCCATCAGTTTTTCATCTTATTCTCTCCCCCGTCCTGCTCAGGAGGAAGAGTGATAGAGTGGCTTGGTGAGCACTTTGTGGCTAGTCAAGGCTAACCCATCACAGGCATGTCATAGCTTAGAACGGTCCTGCTCCATAGAGGGACTGAAGTAACCTCCTGAAAGCCAGGATTCGTCTTTATACTAGCATCACAACTTGATGACTGATGCACCCCTCCGGTGCTTAGAGCCAGAACTAGCCAAACCTAGCTCTGCTTTGATACCTGAAATACCTCCACATAGTTTCCAGGGCATCTTTGTAAAGTCCTCAGGATTCTGAGTAACTCACGAGGAAAGTGTGCGGCAAACAGTAATACAGATTCACTGTCTAGAAACTGGTGAACTACTGAACAGTATCTGAATTACACTATGACCAGAGCCACCTTGTTAAAATGCTTGCTGAAAACAGGTGCTTGCTGTGGAGCAATCCCTGACCAGCTATCAGTTTTGTGATCCTAATAATAGAAACCTTGGAAGGGCTGACAGTCACCAAAGGAAAGCAAATACAAGAAATACAAGCAAATACAAGGAAACAAATACATGTTCTAGAAGACACACTTTTTTCTCTTACATCCAATAGTGAAGAAAAAGGCAAAGAAGACTTTGAAAGACTGCTGTGGAGAGAATATTTTTACATGCCATTTCAGGTAGCAATCTGTGAGAACAATCCTCCTTAATTTATGCTGGTGACTATTTTCAGGTTTTGAAATGTTCTCCTTTACTTGTTAATTCCTATTCAGCAAATACAAAGAAATCAAATGTAAGCACAGTCATAAAATATAAAGAGGAAAAATGTATCAGGAAAGTGCTCTTAAAAACATCAATTAGGCAATAAAACGTCTTCAGCTTAGGCCATTTGGTTAGCATCTGTGAACGTTTTTGTGTCCCGCAGCTGGGAAAACACCAGTTCATAAAATCTCTTTAGCTAGCAAAGCCACTGCTTGAATAGATTACTTCTATTCTGCAGAAATGTTAATTGGCAACTCATTACAAGTTTGACTGGTATATGTGAGTGAAAAACAGGATCTTGAGAAACACAAAAATATATTGAACAATGTGAAGCTCTTTTCTGTCAAGATAACGAGGATATATTCTGGTCTTCCTGAAGGAAGCAATGAATACAAAACCATAAATCCTGACAGAAATGAAACGGGAGCCAGTTACAAGCACATTCCATGACTTGAGAAAGGAAAAAAAAAAAGTGTTAAATCATATATGGAATTCGGTGAATCAGTCATAGTCAAATTACAATGTACATGGCTCTTCCCAATTAACACCAGCCATGGAGAGAAGAGCAGGACACACCGCTCTCCCACAGCAAG
>NW_010548918.1:28333-28605 GCF_000687285.1 Phaethon lepturus
CGTGGGCAGCCCCCCAGCCTACGGCCCAAGCCCCTCAGAACAACGCGGGGGGCTCAAACAGCGTCAGGGAATACTTTGGGGCCTTTCGAGGCCGTTGTCTTCTCCAAACGCTCACCATCTCGTGCGCACACCCGCAGGGCTTTCACGGCTGCGGGCGCTCTGGACAGCACCTTTCCCCCTCCAAGTCGGCGGCATGTCTCACACCGTTTGGCTCAGAGGACACGGGGCAGACCCTCTGCGCAGGCACCCCGCCTTCTGTCGGTCCAAATCCC
>NW_010548919.1:0-8642 GCF_000687285.1 Phaethon lepturus
CCCGAGTGTGAGGGGGAACCTGCCGCCGGCCCCGGGCTGGGGCGCCTCCGGGACGCGCTACCCCGGGGAGCAAGGCCGTGCCCGGAGACCAGGGTAGAGCCGTGGGAAGGATTAAATCCTCCACCTTCTCCCTGAGGCCGTGAGGAGAAGAGGAAGCCGGCTTTCCTGTCAGGGGAGCCACCCCCTCAATAAACAGTATTGTATTTGCAGAGCAGGACCTCCCCAAAGAGCAGACAAAACCCCAGTTGGGGGGTTTATACCACAAGAGCAAAGCCCCACTCGCTGCCGAGGGCCAGGGGAGATGAAACTCGGGGGCAGCCTTGCAGACCACTACCACCCACACCCTTCATTAATTAAGCCTTGGCCAGGCTCGCTCTCTCCCGTTAATGAGCAGAGGGAGAAAAAGCTCTCCGGTGCTCTCCAAAGAGCACTGTGACTGCCTTCTGCTAAGGGGAAGTGATGGGAAATGGCCACCTCTGCTGGCTTTTTGTGACCTTTCTCATTGCTGAGGCTACAGTCATTGATCACCAGCTCTTAGGGCATCGCTGCCAGGGCAGCAATTAGCACGGCTGTGTCCAGGGGCTCTCCACACTGCCATAGCCCAAAACGCCAGCAGTAGCAAAGTACATTACTACTACTAATGCCCCGCTTCATCAGGATGGAGGTCTTCTGCACAGCCTACAGCTGCCTTGGGCTAGAGGTCCTTCCTAGCTTTCAGGGACCTATGTAGAGAAGGAGCAAATAATGATGTATATGCATGGTGCACATTTTTATAGAGCTTATATAGAGCATCGTCTACTATTTAGGGGTTTCTTTTGCATAAGAAAAAATACTTGGATTTATGTAGGGCTGTATTTGTGAAGGATGCAAATTTCAAAGTTTGCCCATTGCTAAGCGTAAAGCAGCCAAACTGAGTTTTCTCAGATGTTCCTATTTTGTCAAATCAACCCACAGAGTGAAAAGTCATTTAGGGCAAACATTTTTAGGTCTAGCACCCAACTCAACTTGGACACGAAAGTCAAAGGCAGCCCCTCCTCTGCCCCCAGCTGTGAGATCGAGGCCCGCAAATTCACTATGTAATTTTAAAAAATGCAATTTTAGTCTAAGAATTGCTGCCAAAGTTTAGTGGTAGGACCACACTGAAGTGGGTGCAACAAAGAGATACAATAATATCTTCAGATGTCCTTGGATGCATTGCCTCCTTCAACCACTTGACTGATACAATGAGCTAAATGAAAGCACATGGAGTTTTTTTTATATCACAGAGCTGCTGCTTACAGTAGGTGAACTCAATTTTTAGTGTAATATCTCAACCCCTTATCTCAACTCTCAACATCTGCAGGAACTAAGCTATAAAATCTAATGACAGCTAACCTGCAGACTTCAAGCTTGGTCTGAATTGACTCCTGTTTTCTGTCTTTTCCACCCAAGAAGCACAACCTTTCCCCATCTCTTCCTGCAGTATCCTCAGTCCTCATGCTGCTTCCCTACCTGTAGCACCAGGAAGCCAAACCCTCAAACCCTTCCTTCCCTCCCCTTACTCCTTCCCACCACTGTATACTTCTATCTTCTTATGCTACGGGATCTCTTTAGCTTAGCTTTGTTTATGTCTTGTTTTGATAGCAATGAACTGATCATTCTTCACAGGGAAGACAGCATCTCAGTGTTCTCCAGTTGTTTTGTTTCATAAATCCCGTAATTTTTATGATGATTGGATGCAGGGGGTATTGTTACCTGCAAAGCGATCTGATAATTGTATTTTTGGTCTCCTCAGGTCTTCTCAAAGCCTTTTGCTTTTTGGAATCCTCTTTCCAAATCCTGAAAATGCCATTTTTCTTAGCATTGCTGTTTAACACTTGTCTTTTGAACTTTGCAAGCATATTCCCTCTGAAGAGGGGTATGCCAATACATGTTCCAGAACAGCCGGCCCTTCTCCATCTGAAGGGGCACCACCTGAGGTACCTAAGCAGCATTTTTAAAAAAGCAATTTTTCTATTAGCATATTGTATTGATGATCCAAAGACAGCTGGCAAAGGAGCTGTTTATCAGGTCTCTCCCATGCAAATTGTTGTTAATGGGCGCACACAAAACCATGCGTGGTGGACTGTGTGGGTGGACCTAGGCTTGCAGTCCTGCAAATACTTGTAGGCACAACTTAGTCAACTCCTTACACTTAAGTGTTGTCTTAAGACACACTTCAGATAAGTGTACATTTCAGATGATTTTTTCTCTCAGTTTTATGCCCCTTGAAGAGTATGGACCCTCTTGTCATCTCTGCTTGTTCGGGGCTTGCCACTTTGGTGTCACAGCCTGATGGAAGGTCTGCCAGATACTCTGCCAATACACAAAAGCAACGACAAGTAACAAATTGAGGCATGGAGACCTCACCAGTAAGGTTTCTCTGGAGGTAGGACACAAAATATCATATTTAATGATTATTCAAAATTATAATTATTATAAAATTTGAATAATTACATTATTCAAAATATCATACATAAAAGAAGATCTTGAAAGGGTATTTTTCAATTATGATTACTTTGGAGGAAAACACAGGTGAGTTTGGGTTTTATACATGTCTGATTTTCAGAATTGCTAAGCGTGTGTAATCCCCCCAGTAGTGAGAGGGGGCTGAGACTCCTACATATCTGCAAGAGGAGTAGTAGCACTGTATTCCGGCACTGAACTTCTTGTTCTTAGCGCTGGTTTGGAGATGGAGATTGGGACCTTGATTTCACTTAATACATGACTGACTTCCATTTTAACAGCAAAATCCTCCATCCACATGCTTTTAAGGAATGAGGAGACAGCCTGTCAGGTGGATTAGCCATATGTCAACTCCGCAGTGCACTACAGCAGAGCCATCATTAATCTGAAATCTTGATCGCAAGCCAAACGGAACAATTATATAACCTAGAAATCTGAAAGGCGAATAGTACAAAAACAAACAAGAAAGAACAATCATCCTTACTTACATATGTGCACATTTTACTACAACTATTAGGCAATCAAGATTGTCATATAATTGGCTTTTTTAAAATTACAAAAATGATGGAAGGGTTGCAGTAATTAAAAAGTGCAGGCAAGATGTTGAAAGATGATAAATTACATAAAGGCAAAGTGCAAATGAAGCAAAATCTTTATGAGTATTTATTTGCTTCTCCACAATTTAGAGAGTTAGTGGATTTGCTGTTTGTCTGGTCCTGACTGCCATTGACAAGCCAGTGTCAAATTGGTCAGAGAGACAGGTAGCTGTCAGAAGGAACTGAGTCACCAGAGCAGAAGATGACTTTTAAAAAATGGTGTCGAGGCCCAGAAGAGATACAAGCTGTAGGAGTGGGGCTCTTCACCAAGACAGATTGCATGGGCAAGTTCTGTGGCACATGCCTGAATTGCCATGAACGTTCAAAGCAAACTCTGGAAAACTGACAACAGCAGAAAACGGTCCGCTAGCATTATTCCTCCCACATGGTTAAAGGAGATGATCGTGCAATTAATTCAGCTTATTTATTAGGACAGTGCCTAGGACCCCTCCAGGTGGGGCCTTATTATGTTAGGCACGTAAAAGCAGAACAAGTCTCTGCCCCAAAAAGACTTACACTCTCCTTGTATGAGGCAGGAGAGAGAAGGATAAAACATAAGATGAATGAACTAGCTGTGGAAGTGAGGTTAAGATACTACTCTAAAACACACTGGAAATTATTCTAAGAGGAAAGTGTCTACCTAGGTAGTTTGAAATGTCAGCCTTTCCGTACTGCCCCAGAGCCATCCTCCAGAGATACAGAAATAGAAAGTCAGTGTCAAATCCCCAGGAAGGTCACCAGTCTGTAGTAAACTCCTAGGACCCACCTGATCCTCATGGCTGATTTTCCACAGAATGACTCTTGGGAAGCTAATGGTCCCCCTGCTTCAAGGGTCCTAGTAGAAAGTCTCCAAAGCTGGCATGCAGTTTAATACCAGATATCTGGACATACGATCTTGTGCCTATTGTCTCCTGAGATATTATTTGCAGCACATGGATTGCAAACAACTTATTTGTATCTGCAGCTTCCTTGGGTTTTCTTTTCTCCCCCCCCCCGCCCCAAGACGCCCCAGGTTGCTCAGCCCACTAGCACTTTACATGCACATTTCTGAATTTACTGTGGATATATGGCACTGCTCCTCACTGGCATGGGCAACTTACTTATGCTAAGTGCTAATTACTAGTAGTAATAGCATTTGTTATTTTTCTCTTCTTTTGTATCTTCAAAGCATTGAACAAATTAACTATGCTGCTAAAAAGGCTTTTCTAGCAGCATTTCAGATTTAACAAAACCATCCATTTGCTCTGTGCCCAAGCTCCCAAGACACTGCAGTGCAGGTACAATGCTAATCTATAGCAGAGAAACATCAGACCTGACATAATTTCCACTTCAACACATGCGTATTTATACACAAACCTGTCAGTTAGATGCGTGAGTCGCCCAGCTGAGGTCACAGACAGTGGACACTATAACCGAGGGGGGTTTTTTACATCTGATGTCTAAAGAGTGATTTCAATGAGAATAACGCTTAGTTTGGATTAAGGGACAAGAAGGAAGCAACCCAAGCAAAAGACTGAGGAGAGGGTGTCGTGTACAGTTTTGTCTGTATTAGCCTGTTCTAATCTGGAGACAAAATGGCTGGCAGGCTTTCTTGCCAACTTCAACATTAACAGGAGGCAGGGAAGCCAAGGGGTTGCGTGCTGGCCTCGAACTCAGAAAGCCTGCACCCCGCAAGCTGCTGGCTGAGTGACACGAGGCGTACTTCCCCGTGCCTCTCTCTCCTTTCCCACCCATTGCTACTTCTGTAGATCGTCAACTCATCCAGAGAGAAGCTGGTTTTTTATTCCATCTGTGCACAGCAGAGCCCTGAGCTCAGTTGGGCCTCTAGGCACCAGGTTAATATATATAATAATAGTGTGGTACAAAAAAACAAAGGCATAACAGTTTCATGATGGAACGCATCTCAGATGAGTTAATGTGTGCAAAGCACTTTGATGTTGAAAGGTTATGCAGCATGTAAAAGCTGAGCATTACTTGCATACGGATTTGTTGATCTTGAGGACTCATGAAGACACTCAAAACATGCCTCTACTCAGTGAAGTGCCGAGTGCGAATCCCTGCTACGCGCTCCGATCTCCAAATGGAATAGTATGTCCAAGAAATTCCTATTCGAGGATGTCATTAATAAAACCCATGTCATTATAAGCAAATATCCTTACTTTTATCACCTCTCTATATTAAAAACGAGCATCCCTGGGGAAAAATGCAAATAGGCTTTTCACAATCCTGCTGATTTTGGCATTATCTCTTCTCCATTGCTTTGAGTCACTCTCACTTTCTGGTTCTCCTACGTTAAGTTGCCATGGGAAATACAAAAATTCAAAGTAAAAGTGTTACAACCTGCCAGCAGGTTGACATGAATCTTATCCATTCTGGCTTCTGGAGCTGAACTGACTTTCCAAGGTTCACTGATCCCCAGCCAGGAATAAAGAGCATTTTGAGACTCCATATCCAGGCGTGTTGGCCAGGTCCTTTCTGGGGCCAGGGCTGAGACCCAGCCGAAATGCTCCTCAGACAGATTCCAAACCCAAACTGCTACTTTAGGACTATGCTCACTTTAGTTGCTCTCACCCCTCACCACCTCTTTTGGATTATTATTTACCATATTTCAGGAGCAGGGAGCACCCTAGCTCAGGATTAAGGACCTGTGTCATGAAGTGCTGCCCAAGCACACCCAGTGGTGGTCCCAGAGCTCATCTTCTGACTGCAACAAGATGCAGCAACGGAGCAAAACATTCCCCAAAAGAAATCGTAAGGGTGACAGGAGAACAAGGGTTAACGTAGAGCAGCTTTGTGCCTAATTTTGGTGGTTCTGCATCATTTCAACTCTTCTGCACCATTTCGTGTATGTACTACTACAGAAGTCCACAACAATATGCACGTTTATGCAGGCATCTATTCAAAAGGAGAAAAGCTATAATGAAATACACCTGACGGACACCCACTGTCCCCACGGGCCGTGTACCCTCCCACGGCCACAGCATTCTTTCCAAAGACGGTGCCACTAGGTGGAGCTGGGCAAACAAAATTCCTCCCCAGCCATGTGCACAGCTGCAGCATCAGCTGCATTGCCTAAGCCACAGGCTTAAACATGTTTCTTGCTTACTGGGCACTAATGTTGTTTCCCTGGCCAGTTGATACAGGGACAAGCTGTGGCGAATTGTCATTAAGAGATTGCAAAACCGGATTCCTCAACCGCGCTGATTCACCCTTAGCGGAGGATGATGTCAGTCTGGGTAGATTTGGCAGCCAGAAATGAGTTTGGGAAATGAAAGGAGGGGTTTCTGCATGCCCCACAGTTTATGGGGTGGAAAAGCCTCCTCTGTGATGGCTTCTTTTGGTATCTAGGGAACAGGGAGTCTGGAAGCTCTTGACCCTTAAGTGAAACACTTCTGCTCATCGACAGCCTCCCAGAGCCTGGGAGACAGGTGGGAAGCACCTCTGCTTCCCCATGGCTGCCTCTCCAGCCTTTCAAATGATCCAGTGACAGCAAACTGGACCCAAAACTGCCCATCTTCCTTGGTGAGGGGTACCACAACAAAGAGAGAGAAATACAGGGAAAAGCAGTCGTAAAATAAAAACCCAGCCTCATGGTCCAGACAGAGCAGAAATTTCAGGGAAACAATCAAAATGCAGACACATCTGGTAGCAAAACGACTGTCACTCTCGTCTTGCACGAGTAGTGGGGCCGAGAGGCTGAAAACCCACGCTGTGGAAACACGCAGCCCTGGGACATGCCACCTGAGAGAGGTGATATTGCCAGGTCTTGTTTACACAGAGCATTCGCAGGGATCTGTCTCCATCTCTTCGGAGACAGGCAGAGTTAGGTGTGCTCAGCTCCCCACAGCAGAAGGGATTATCCCACCATAAAGGTGGTTAAAACCATCCCCTTTATTTTGTAAACTAGATTACCTATAAATGCTTCCATATCTAAACAAGTATGGTGGAAGGAAATCTGATTATAAATTCTTAAAGATGTTATAAGCAGAGGAGATAAACGAATGTGGAAACAAAAGTGGGAAAAGGTAAAAGTAAAAGATATTAGCATATCAGGTAATGGCAACATCTAAAATTTGTTAGGATGCAGGTTGTCAGGCTAAATCTGAATGACATCTGTTGACAAATATCATAGATTGCAGTGAGCTGTGAGCAGAATGCAAATACAACCACAGCTTGTAACATTTAACATTATTTAGGTTATGTGTTGACATGGGAATAGGGTTTAGCTAAATCTGCACTACAGTGGGTCCAGTATAAACTTCAGAGAAAGTAGTGTGAAAACAGAATCAGATTTTAAACTTTGCAATGCACGTATACAAATTACATGTTCATCTGAGGAAAAAAACAATTATTAAAACATTGGATCTGCAAATACACTGTTTCTGTCCAAGCTGAAATGTATTCAGAACATGGTTTAGTGGGCATGGTGGTGTTGGGTTGATGGTTGGACTTGGTGATCTTAAAGGTCTTTTCCAACCTTAATGATTCTGTGATTCTGTATTATCCAAATTAAGCCTATTTTTGTATTTACCTAATCAAGTGGCTGTAGCTACAGAGATACAGTGTATCATCTCTCACTTTCTTTATTCCGCTTGTGTGTCATATTGTGGTAACCTCAGTTTTAGATTATTATAAAATGAATGCTTTCTGCATCCCAGCTCTTTAAGTGGCAAATGTCTGCAGGCAAACACTGTTAAGATGCTTTAACGGTACATTACACAAAGTGGGTCGTGCATTAGTAGGTTTCTATAATGGTAGCCAAGTGGCTAACCTGTCGGAGGACCACTTCTCTCAAGCCAACGATACTAAGACACTTTTCAGTCAAGGTGTGTTAAGGCCTGCAGGAAAGGGTGTGGTACGCTCACGAAAGTGTGTCTGTGGCCAAGGTGTTCCCAGGAATGTGGAGTGAGTCACCAGTGTCACATTGCTTTGCTGCCTGTGACAGGTGACATTTGGTAGCCGCATTATTACTAAACAGAAGTATGAGCGAGCCTTGCTGCATGCAGGCACTGAAGTGTGACGTGACCATCCGGTGCCTTACAGAAAGCTTCAAGGAACACAGCTGAATTGATTTACAGGATTGAAGCTGCGGGATTGCAGCCAGATAAAAGCTGGGCCCTCTGCGCCTGATGAACAATTTTGAGGAGATAGGTAACTTTCAAGGGTCTGTCCACATATTACCCTACTGTAATGAACAGAAATAGCTTTATAATGATTTCTGATCTAATTTGCTAATTAACTTTGTCTTCAGAAAGCAAATCAGTATCTACTGTAGCTTGCATTCAATGCTGGGAAGATGGAAAATTAAACTCTTTTTTTTTTTTTTTTTAACCTAATTGGGCTTTAGGAAAATTTAGATGGCACCCTTATCCAAAGACAATTCAGCCTTCGACTTCAGCTGTGCTACCTGACTTAGGCAAATGGAAGCCCTGATGTGGTGCTGCCATGTTAAATCCTCCTTGGCCGTCCTCTAAAACATGCAGAGGTGCTCCATTTCCCTGCTCCAGACCTGCCGAGGCTCGCTGGCCACCCAGCGCGCTCGCACACCAGCCTCTGGTCGGG
>NW_010548919.1:8660-10920 GCF_000687285.1 Phaethon lepturus
CCCCCCCCCAGCCTCTGGTCGGGACCTTCAGCTCCCCTCGGGGCAGCCTTTGGAGAGGGAAAACTGCGGTACCCTCGTGCGAGCCCAGCCCTTCACCTCTGCAGCGCCAGGGGAGCGGACGCGGGTGGCACTGCGCCCCGCACGCCCCGGCCGGGCAGCTGGCAGCCCAGGTGACTCTGCAAGAGCATGCAGGTCGCAGGGCTAAGCGTGCCAAAGCCTGCCCCGAGCGCAGACATGGCTCAAGGCGGTTTGCGAGCTTTGCCTCTGCTCTGTAAGGAGCACACGCTGGCCTCACTGCTAGGGGCCCTCTCTGGCCCTGCAACCCACGGTTTTACAGCAGCTCGGAGCAGCCGGCATGCAGAGCCTCGCTGCCCAAAAGCTCTGTTCGACCTCGGTTCATGGTGCATGTGAAGAAGATCCTCCTTCATCCTCACCGGCACGAGGAGATGGTGGCAGCACAGCACTGATCCAGAGGAAGGGCCACATGAGTGTCCTCTCCAGGGGATCCCCAGCTCCCGGCCCCCCAAACCTGCCGCTGCCCTGCACATCCACGCTGCAGCGGTGACGACGGGCGCTTTCAGCTGCTGCCGGCCTGCCTGCTTTCCAGCACCGCGGCCCCCGTGCCTTTGGACATAAATCTGAGCTGAATATAGCCTCAGGTTTCAACTCACATTAATCCTACTACAAGTTCATGCAGCGTGGTGCAGCCGAGGAGCACGGTGCGAGAAACGGAGGAAGGAGGAGAGAGACATAAAAAGGGAATGGAGGGGGTGCTGGGGACACGGCAGGGAGCAACTGGAGGATTTCTGACAGCCAGTTTCAGATCACCTTTCATTTAAAAGGCAGTCCTGCCTATGAGCTGCAACACCTTACCGTGACTTTGAATAAAAAAGCAAGCATAAATCAGTTTTGCCGTTCAGGGGTTTTGTCTTGCACCCCTGGTGGGGAACGGAAGAGCAGAGCTGGCGAGTCGCAGCACACGGGGAGAGGCACAAGGGGAGCTGGTGTCTCTGTTACCACCCGGAGACCCACACTAACACAGCAACACTGAGTACAGAGCATGTCCCCCGCTACAGTAAGCTGAATGAAAGGCACTTTTTTCACTGAAAGGCAGTGGTTTGTTCTGGGAGCGAGAGGAAGAGAGGCTCTTTCAGCAGGGGGGTGACTTCTAATGCTGCCAAATCTCCATCACGTGGCCATAGTTTGCAGCAACTTCCAGTTAGCTGGGGAATTGGGCAAACCACTCTTTCTCTCTAAAGGGCAGGTTGGATTTGCCCACCGGGTGATGTGGGGGAAGAGAGACTAACAAATCCCTTGTCCTCTGACAGGTTTACACCAGACCAAACTGATGCCTGGGCTCAGGCAGCATCTCTCAAGAGTACATGCACTGATGGGGATAACGGGGGCACAGTGAGCCTATAACCACTGCCTACACACAGCTCCCTGCCTCCCAGCACAGGCGGCTGGACAGGGAGCTGTAAAAGCAGCCTCTGCCCCATGGTAGTTGCTTGCCAAAACTGTGAGCCCAGCCAGGCACAGGGGTAGTCGCGCTGCCGGCGCCAGGCTGCTGCCGGACTGGTGCTGTTGGATACCGGGGCTTAGCTGGGAAAAGTACTGCTCCTTGCCTGGGGACAGCAAAACCTGGTTAAAAACTGCTGGCACATAAAAGGGTCACCTGGATGAAATGGCAAAGGGTTGCCTTGGCTCTGCTGCTCAGCTTACAGGTGGCACTGAGGAGAGCTGAACAACCTGGAGGCAGAATGACCCCTTTTTGAGTCTGGCTGAAACAACATTTTGTGTCTCGTGTTTGGCTGCCAAACTCCAAAATCAATTCTTCAGCCAGCTCTAGCCAGGAAAGATGTGAGATGAGGTGCCTTTTCTCTGCATGTGTATGTGTGTTGACACTGTCCAGCACAGGTTCAGCACTAAACATGGTGGTGCTCTTTTTTTCCTCCTTTCTTCCTCCTCTTCTCTGCTCTGTAACCACCAGGACTGGTTTCTGCACTTACAAAGAAGTTGTGTGTCCTCTCAGGACAGATGAGAGATCATTTTTAAGTCCAGCATCTGTTATTTATTGTTTACCATGAAGGCTTCAGCTTTGAGCTGAGATCAATGTGGTTGCTCTAAGTGTTGGAGAAAGTGTTTAATTATCATAAATCTTCCTGTCATTTGTTCATGTTAGTCTGCCATGCGCTCAGGCTCCAGGCCAGAAGCTCCAGCAAAGCCTCCAGAGCCAGACTGCAAAGGGAGACATGAAAGA
>NW_010548919.1:10957-11268 GCF_000687285.1 Phaethon lepturus
GCTAAAATTAAAGCTGGTCAGAGTGGTGGGAAATGCCCTGCAGGCAATGGGAGAGCGTCTTTTTCCTGGGACCCTTTTGCTGGGTAATGATGAAAGTACAACAACTGTCAGGGACGCCTCTTGCTGTCCTGCCTTCGCATGCGAAAGCCGTAGTTGCTTTGCCAAAATAAAGCTCGTGCCTCTCGACGGCTGAAATGCTCATGCCAGAAGTGGCCCACCTTGCCTCTCCCGAGGTGTCTGTTGTGGTCACATCCAAAGACCCTGAACCGAGATCGGAGCGGGGCTGTGGTCGAGGCTGCGGCGCGATACGC
>NW_010548919.1:11329-11559 GCF_000687285.1 Phaethon lepturus
CCCCGCCCACAGACGATTTCCACCCTGCTGTGGCACGGGCCGGGGAGCCAACAGCCGGCTGTGGGGAAGGTCGTGGCTGATGGGAATCCGATCAGCCTGGAAAGCACCTTCTGGAAAGGATTTAATCCTTCAAAGTCACTCACAAAGGACACCAAACAAACCCTCGCACAAATAGAGCCAGCTCTCTTTGAAAGCTTTTCCAGCCAGCTCCCGGTGTCCCTCACAGGCTG
>NW_010548920.1:0-675 GCF_000687285.1 Phaethon lepturus
ACGGGAGTATGGGTCGATGCAGAAGAGGATGCAGCGACGTGACGAAGGCAGGGGCTTGCCCTGGGACGTCTGAAGAAAGGCATTTGCGAAGCTGCTGCGCCACATTTCATCAACTCCTCAGGAGAATTTTCCAGTCCTAGATGGCTGGTTGGTGAGTCAACAGTAAGATTTTTGGTTGGTTGATTATTGCATCCTGTACCCCAGGAACACTGAATTGCCAGTCAGGGAAACGTGCAGATGGACTTAAATAAGTGTGTTTATCCTTTACGTAATGCTAGATATCCCTATTGCACTGAAACAGGGAGCGTCCGACTGCATTCCCCCCATCCAGGATGAGCAGCTGCACAAAAGGTTTCTTTCATGCTTGAGGATTTGGCATCTCCCTGCGGGCATCCCCGTGAAAGCAGAAAAACCTGTATGGGCTTTTCACGATGAGAACAGAGCACACTTCAACTCTGCAATGTCTCACGCCGTCCTCCGTGAATAGGGCACTGTCCCCGGGGTTACCGTGCGCCTGGCCGTGCGCCCAGGCTGCCACGCAGTGCCTCTATTTTGGCAACAGAGGAGCGCAGGTTGGCTCGGTACGTGGCCGAAGGAGTGGGAAGATGTGTGGCAAGGGTGAGCGCAGCAGCGAGCAGCAGCGCGGGAGCACCGGTGAAACCGCGGGAGGGAAAT
>NW_010548920.1:807-1229 GCF_000687285.1 Phaethon lepturus
CAAAAAGTTGAGTTGTTGGTTTTAAAAGCCATACTTTGGGTCATCCTGATAGAGCCCTTCTACTTTGCAGCCAGGTCTCTCGTCGTTCTGCTCAGGTTAATCTCCCTGTTTCCACACGGGGCTAAAAACCTGCGCGAGCGCGTCTTTCCCAGCAGGGAGCCATCGGAGGGAGAGGTTTTCTGTTCCCGGCCTGGCGCTCCCGCGGCTGCGGCGGCAGGGCAGGGTGATGGGCTCGCTGCTGGAGCCCTCCTTGTGGTAGGGAGCATCCCGACACCCGCCCTGCTGCCCCCCAGCTGTCCCCACGGCCGGAGGGGCAGGGGTTGGGGTGGGGCGCGTTGCCGTGCCCGTCTCGCTGCGAGCAGCCGGAGATGCTGCATGGACCAGGCTGGCTGGGCGGCGGGGCCGGAGGGGGCTCCGGCGGC
>NW_010548920.1:1260-7997 GCF_000687285.1 Phaethon lepturus
GCGTGTGCTCCGGGCTCCGCTGAGGCTCCCCTGCGCTTTCTGTCCCCACGTTTTGGCTGACTTGTGTTCCCTGTGCGGCAAGAGCTCGGCACACGGCTTGCGACCCGGCTCCAGGTTTTATAATGGGTTTTTTGGGACCTGGGTGCTCAATTCTGTTGTGGTTTCAGCTATGAAGTATGTCCTACACTTCCGCGGCACTATTTCCTGGGGAACAAAATGCAGAATATTATTGCCCGTTACAGACACAGGCTTTCCTCCTCATATGTAATATGATTGTAACAAACAGGCTGCTGCTTCCATTATAATGGTGATGTCATTAAAAAGTAACTTGTTAAATTACTTTACTTTGTGTTTTCAGTAACTCTCTCTGTGCATTCTCTGAAATGACAATTGCAAAGTCTTGGCAGGATGTAAAAAAAAAGGATGCTGCGAGATTTCATGCATTTCAGACATCAACTGCAATACAGCTTAATTAACGAAGAGCGACAATCACAGCCTGAATGCTGCATTACCTACGAAAGCCTTCCAAACCAAGGCAGACAGATGTATTCCTCTTGATTGCTGCGCTCCGAGAGCTTGATTCAAAACAAAGAGTGAAAACTCCATTAAAAACAACGTCGGGGCAGCAGCTGTTTAAAGGCCAGCTCTGTTCCTAGCCGCTGATGGGTAATGGCTAATGAGCAATGGTAAAAGAACAAAAATCAGCCACGCCAGGGCGATGTTAAAAAAAGATTGTTTTCAGAGCTGCAGAGACGCACCTGCGAGAGCCGGAGCATAGAACAGGGGAGGGTGGCCCCTAAATCCTTCCTCCTCCAGCTCAGGGTTCAGCCAGGGAAGGTTCAGCCACGTGAGCTGAGGGTGGTGGCAGCTTTAATCCTCTCCGCAGACAAAAACCACGCTGCTCTGGCTGAATTCAGAGTCACCCGTGGGAGGATGTACGTGCAGCCTGTATACTGCGACTCCCAGTCCCCAGCCAGCGACTGACAAACGGAATCCAGCGCTTACGCTAGCCTAATCTGCCGCGCTACCTTCTCTGTTTTCCTCTAGGTTTCTGGAGGCGGAGCAGCCCAGGTTCAGCAAGGTTTCCCGCACCCTGGCCTTTGTGTACCCATACCTCTTCGACAGCATCCCTCTCTTCTACAGGGTATGCCTCCCACGGGCCATATTCACAGCACCAAGACATTTGCTTGCTGCAGGGTTGGAAATAACAGCTACCTCATCTTAGTCTGAAAATATTTGGGAAAATATGCCAGCCTTTTTTTTGGTCTTTTTTTTAAAGGAAAACAAACTCTGGCAGGAAAAGAGATTTGGTTATTTTTTCCTGCACCTATTGATAGGCAGACTCCTTCCGCTTCAAAGCGCCGCGCTCAACCTTTGCCTGTGCTGGAAAGTTACTGCCTTTGAAAGCTGCAAGTTTTCCAGTTCCTAAACTGGAACAGGGTGGGAATTTTGCTCTAGAGAGGTCTCAGGACAGGAGGTGTGGGGCTGGGGTTTGCAGGAAATGGAGGCAACGGCTCTTGTACTGAGCTCTGGGTCCGGCACCACGTGCCCTGTTGTTGGGTGACGGGCAGCCAGAGATGACGGGCGCTCGGGGAATGGCCCTGCCGCCTTTAGAAATGTGTTGTTCTCCTCTTCCCTTTGCACGGTCCCCTGCGTGGACACCTCTCTGCCGCTGCAGTTCTACCTGTGCGCAGTGGAGAGCTGCATGGAGGCTGCGATCCTGGTCCACTACAAGCACACCGTCTTTGCCTTCCTCACTTGCTTCATCTTTGCTAGCCATCTGCCAGAGAGACTTGCGCCAGGACACTTTGATTATATCGGTAAGTGCTGAAAGGGTGAGTTGGCATTGTTTTCTCATTATTTTCAGGAAGAAAGTGCATTAATGCATGAGTGACTCCCAGAGGTTATAATATATTCCCCGCTGGAAATGCGAAATGTAGTTCTACATACGAGATACAGCAGTCCTGCCTCGGTAGAGTGGAAACAGCTCGGCAAGCACGCTGTTTCCAAAATGTTTCACAGAGCGTTTCATGACTGCAAAACACTCATTTCTCATGCAAAAAACCTCACCTGTGGCACAGCGGTGCTTCACAGTGCCACGTCAGGGCACCGCAGGGACAGCCACCAAGGAGACTGGACGGCAGTCCTGGCCGCATCAGCATCTCCCCTGTTCCCCACGCCACGTGCAAGCACGGTGCTCCTTAGCACGTCGCGTGTGCCAGGACCGCAGCAGCACCTCCCTCGCTTCCATTACAGCCGGCTGCATTTTGGAAAGGAAGATCTCTCTGCTCTGGTGGCGCAATGATAAAAGCCACAGAAATTAGTAGAATAAATATTTAAAAATGTGATGCCCGGAGGCCATGGATGCTATGCAGAAGGTCTGCCGAGCCCTCACAGCAGTGTTTTAATGAAGCCCGAGGAGTTTCTTGGTGAGTGCTTTTGGCTTTGTTGCAGGGCACAGCCACCAAGTTTTCCACGTGTGTGGGATCATCAGCACGCACTTCCAGATGGAGGCCATCATGATGGACATGGCCGAGCGCCACGACCAGCTCCTGCCCACCTCGCTGCTTCCCTCCTCCCTGCAGACTCTGGGGTCCATGGGCGTCTGCATGGCGGTGAGCCTGGCCGTCATCGGGCTCTGCTCGATGTCCCTGCGCTTCATGCCAGAGCCTCTGCAGAGAGAAAAACCACACGGGCATTAGGCTTCGGGTCTAGATAGTATTTATGCTGCTCCATGGGAGAGACCCTAAACAATGCGTGTATGGTATGGATGAGGAGGAATTTATTTGCCTACGCTCTCTGAGAAAGTGTTTATTTAAGATTTTCTCAAGAGCGAAACGTATTGCACTGTTTTTTGTACATATAGCTTTAAAGCTGGGAACAGATTATGAAATGCTTTTAATCAAGTTGCTATTTCACCACAAGAAATATTTAAAATAATCTTAACTTTTTTCTGTAAAAGGGAGATAAGTGCTAATACTTTCCAAAGCAATAGGCATTCATCAGGTCTGCCTTATGGAGGAATCGGTGGGGCAAGTGAATGTGGATAACGCTGGTCATCTGGTGACACAGATGTCTTTGTCATCAGTTTAGACCGATAGCCAAGACTCCTTGGCGAAGGCATGAGCAAGGGCTCGCCCAGAGGCTCCCTAACTAAGGTCTTCATCTTGAAAGTGGCATTATTTAAGGGACTAAAACCTCAGATATCCGTGTTCTACAGCCTTACACTAAACCCAAGTGCCTGACCCATGCGGGACTGAGAGAGACTAGAGTTTGCCTACATCTTAAATTCAGCTATTTTTAATCATCACCCGGAAAGAGTTATTCTAGAAGAACTCTCCATGGGACGTTCCTCCAGAATAGCTTTTTTTTGGGTCCAATTCCGGTGCATAGGTAAGTCCTGGGAAATTAATTCCCATGGGAGAGCTGAGTTCCCGCCTGCGTGGGTGACGCGACTGCCCGGCGGCTGACGCAGCCCCAAGTGCAGAGCACGGCAGGCACCGTCCCCTGCTCCTTGCACCGGCCACCTCCGTCCTGTACTCACAGCTGAGCTCCTTCTCTAACCTCATTTGTGGCATCAAAGGTAAACGGAGGAAGAAATGCCTGCACCCACGAGGTGACGACGTGGACTTCCTTACAAGCACCGTTTTGTGCCGAGCATTTCACACGGGTGTGGAGCCGTGCTATTCAGAAAAGGTGTTGGACACCTTGTTGCGGGAGATGGCTGAGAAATTCATGACTGCCACGTCGAGGCATCCTCTCCCGGGTGACACTGGGCTAGACGGACCCATGGTCTGAGAGGCGTGACTGATGGCAGAGCCATGACCCCGGAGGCTCTCTAATTGCTGGTCCCACCCGCATAGAAGGATATTTTTCTTTCCATGAGCGGATAGGATGGGGGTGCCTGGGGAGAATAAAACATCAGCTGAGCACGAAGCGGGAGCCTGTACAGTGTGGAGACAGGAGCATTGTCAGATGAAAGGCAGGAGTTACGGCAGCTCAGCTGGTAACGCACCGGGGGGTCAAAACCTGTAATTTTAAAGCGTTTCCAGGGTCAGACCTCTGCTCACCCAGCAATGGCTGTTGCTCCTTGCTTTCCTTTGCTGCTGCGTCTGGATTTGACAGGCAGAGAGCTCTGGAGGGAGCCTGGAGGGCTCAGCCTGGTGCGGGGCGAGGGGGAGGCAGCCCGCGGGGAGCGCTCGGCTGGCGGCTCCAGCGACGGAGGTTGCCACGTCGGGTTTGCCTAACGCTGCGCAGGAGGTACAGGAACATGTGATGCAGAGATTACTGCTAGGGAATATTATCAAGCTTTTTGATAATCGTACGGGTGTATAATTTGTTTTGTGTATAATTACCTCTATCAAGGTATAATTGATGCACTTTTGAGTGACAATACAACGGCTCGTTAAATATATTATGGGACAAATAAGTCTTTTGAAAAATAGCTTTCTTTTGAAAGCTGACCAAGATTTATATTAATATTTATAAGCACTGGAACATAATTGTTTATTCAACAGTTTTATTTCATTAAAAGAGAAAACTAATATAACTATTGCACTGATATATGCTAACCTGATTTGTATAGTTTCATAAAAATACCGTCTGTGAAAACGAATCACTTCAGAGATAATTGCTGATAATTGCAAAGCTTATTTACCTTGTGTACTCACGTGACTGGAAAGGAATCTGGCTCTGCGTGCAAGACATGATTTAAGAGTCTGTAAAATTTACATGAATCATTATAACTTTTTTCTTGGTTATTTAACTTTTGAATTTGGCAAGTCCTTTTGTCCTCTTCAGGTGAAATTATTCATAGGAAAACTACATTAAAAAATGTAACACCATATTCTACATTACCATAATCCCTCTGGATCCTGCAGCGCTTTGCATGGACCCTTTGTCTGGCGCATACTTCACATACTAAATGAGTGAATGTTTGATCTTGAAGCAGCACAGGCCAGCCAGATTTCTTGCTCAGTTGGAGACAGGCCTTCAGAAAGCTACTCAGTGTACTGAATTTTATTCACATAAAGAAATAAAAACTCTGTGTCAAATTGTTACGTGTAAATAATACACGATATTTATTTGTTGGAACATGCTGTTTCGTTGTGTGTCTGTGCACAGTCCAGAGCAAATCCCAAACAAAACTATTACCTTTGTGACCAAATCCCAGAGAACATCGCTCATCTGCTCTTCAGGCACGGAGATTTTACTGCGCTGATGAACCACGCAGATACAGCTGATTTTTAGGTCTATCTAAAGTTCCTTTGGGTTAAGGTAAAAGGTGAATCTGAATATTCCTGAATAACACAATCCAAAACACACATCTCTTTTCCCAGAAGAGTATAATGTACAACGTGGATTTAAATAAGCTGGAATGACAGTATGAATGTGGTTGCAGTGGGAGTTAGGACGATCTTCTGGAGCAACTCCCCGGGCGAGGCAGCCATCCGCATCCATGCAGCGGAGGCACCAGTCTGTTGGCTCTGGCGTGCGAATCGTCAGCTTGTTTGTTAACGCCCCTTCCTCCTGTGATGATACTAAATTGTGCTCTCATCCATCCTGCATGTACCATTTTCTAGGTGGATATCAATATGCTGGGTTTAATTTATTAAGTCCTGAGCAGACCGGGATCGACGAGAAGCGAGAGGAGGAGTTTTTGCTGGGAGAAATGCAGCTCCAAGCGCTTTTATCTGTTAGTTCCCAGGGCTTTGGGAATTCAGTCTGGTTTTTTAGGGTGCCAGCCCCATCTTACCAGGTTTAGGGTGCAAGGTGAGGAGGGTCGTGGCTCACAAGGCGCTCCGCGACGCTGGGATTGCACGCAGGGCTATGGTTCTGCTCCTGGGCAGGTCAGTTCAATTTTGACCGCTTGTACCTTTGATGTGTGTTATGAGAACATTAAGAAACTCGTCTGTTTGAATGCATTTTAACACACTGTTTAAGAAGTGAACGTTGGGCCAGGACAGTGGCTTGTTCTGAGAATGGTCACAGTAAAAAAGACAAGACAACTTGTCAGGACTTCTTTGCATTTCATTTTTTTCTTTTTTTTTTCCCCCCTTAAGGGGGTAACTAGCGATGTAGTTAAATTGCACTAAAATAAGAATTGACTCGAGTCAGTGGTTTAAGCGAGACTGAGCTCAAGCTACTGGAGGCCTTCAGAGCTGCTAACCAGGGTTAAACCCCAAGTTACCTCATTCTTTACCCCCGTTTCCCCATTTGAATTAGAAGTTCATTTCCTGGTCAGGAAGTAGGTCTTTCAAAGGACTCGTTTGGCCAGGTGTTTTATGTGTGTCTTAACTTCACATTTTAGGCTTTGTTTTCCACCATTAAACATTTCCTACAGGCTAGGAATTAACTAATTTACCTCCAGGCAAGAACTTGCTGGATTACACCTCTCTTCCCGAGCCCCAACCTTTATTTACACTAAGCAGATAAACAGGCAAATACAAGACAAGACACAGCCCAGGCAGCCTTCCAGGGAAAGGCTCCCATGGCCTAGCCTGAAGCCCAGGCCCTGAGCTGCCGCAGAATAGAATAGAATCATTAAGGTTGGAAAAGACCTCTAAGATCATCAAGTCCAACTGACATCTTGCTCTCCGTCCCTGCTCGAGCCTATGGCAAGCTGGCTGGGGGAGAAGCGGCCCTGGCGTGGGAAGGCGGGGTGCGGAGGGGCGGCTTCCCTCCGCCTGTGGGGCACCCAGCGCCCTCGGCATGGCGGCTTCAGCCATTTCCCTGAG
>NW_010548921.1:0-254 GCF_000687285.1 Phaethon lepturus
TTTTCTCATGGACTTTATGCAATCTTCTGCGACATAATAATTCCTTTTTAAGAGTTTGAAACTCTGGTCCCTCACTGACACGGAATGGCGTAAGCAATTCTATTGAAGGAGGATTTAAATGCAATACTGTGAACACCATTTCCAGTTACAACAAATAATCCTGCAACGAGGAAAGCAGAAACAACTTAAAAGTCACATTTTCCTTAATCCTAAATCCATGCACCTCATAACTGGGGAATTTAAAGCATGACTAA
>NW_010548921.1:366-609 GCF_000687285.1 Phaethon lepturus
ATTTAATGTCTGACAAGTGATGGATCGGTCAGTTATTTCCTCCGCACTCCGGCGGGTTCCCGGGGCTGCGGAGCGGCGGAAAAGTGGAGGCAAAGTCAGGGGGGACCCGCGGCGGTACTGGCCACGAGCCGCCCCACGCCCGCCCCGCGGCCTCCTCCTTGCCGCTTTTCTCCGTGATTTTGACCCAGGTCCTCCTCTTTGGCCCGCGGGGGTCAGGAAACCGTGGGGTCGGCGGCGGCGGGG
>NW_010548922.1:0-1897 GCF_000687285.1 Phaethon lepturus
AGAGCTGGCTCCGGGCACCACTGGGCTCTGGCATGACTGGTGGTAGGAGGCACTTCCCAGATACACGTAGCGCAGTCAGCATCTGCCTTCCGCATGACGCTGTGCTCGGGCGCCGTGGGACCGGAGCCCTCGGGTGTTCTGTCTTGGTAACTTTTCTAACTCTTGGTTTCTGCCCTTGGAAGTCGAGCCGCTTTGCCAGTGCTTTGTCTTGGGGGATGTTTGTGTTGGTGGGGATCTAATGGAGGGTAAAAAACCAGGATGACTCTGGCATCCCTGCACCAGGTACTCACTCTGTGCATGTCCCCCTCCCTGTGGCACCCCTCTGCCTCACCCCATGGCCACCAGCAGCCTGTGCGTGCCTCCTGCTCGCTGCACCCCCGCCCTCCGGAGAGCCACTCACCCCCATGCTCCTCACTCTCCTCTGCCTCTGCTCCTAGGCCCTCGCGGTGCCTCTTGGGGTGGCATGAGGGGACCCAGCCCCACGGTGTGGGGGTCTGGCTCACCCGCATGTGCGCTGCCCGTGCCCGGGCCCTGCATGGAGCGTGCGCCTGCCTTGCTCATGGTGCATGTGGCACAAGCACTCTGCGGCACGGCCCTGAGCCACGCACGAGCCGTGTCGGCAGACAGCCGGCTGGCTGGGTTGCCTGGAGCAGGCCAGCGGGGGCGGGATCGGACCAGCTGGGGCAGCACGGGCCGGCGCTTGGATTGCTCTCCATGTCATTGAGGCTTTCCTGGCCAAGGAAAGCTCCACTGGCACCTCCCTCAGCACCCGCTCCCCTCTGTTCTGCTCACCCTGGTGCTCCAGCCGGGTCTCTCGTTTCACCGAGGTGGTGGCTCTCCACGTCGGCCCTGCTCGCAAGGGGAGCCCTGGCGAGTGCGGGAGGGGGCTCCCCTCTGTGGGGGCCAGGGCAGGGCTCTACCCGGGCGGCAGTGGTGGTGGTGTGCAAGCTGCTCGCATCCATCTCCTCGGGCTTTGCTCGCGCTCCATTCCTTCTCTGTGGTACGTGGGCCATCCCGCTTCCTGCACTGCTGTCTTGGTCCCGTCGCCCGCTCTGTGCTGAGTGAGACACGGTAGTCATGTGTCCCCTGTCTGCCATACGTCTTCTGGAAGCTGGCGTCACCGCCTCCAGCTCCTGGGGAGGCCCAGGGGCCCGAAGCCATTCCATGCGCATCCTCCACCCCTCTGCCCCGGACCGTCCTGTCTCTCGGTGGTTCGTGGTTGTGGCTGGCGTTGATGCTGTGGCTCAGTCGCATCCCTTGTGATTTCTCTCTCTCTCCCCTCTCTGTTTTCTCTGCACTCTCTTTCCCGTCCAGAAAGCCGCCGAGAAGCTGAAGGAAGAGGAGAGGAAAGAGGAGGGGAAGCGGCTGGCGGAGGTGGAGGCCCAGCTGGAGAAGCAGCGGCAGCTGGCCGAGGCCCACGCCAAAGCCAAGGCACAGGCAGAGGCAGAGGCGCGGGAGCTGCAGCTCCGCATGCAGGAGGAGGTCACCCGGCGGGAGGTGGTGGCCGTGGATGCCGAGCAGCAGAAGCAGAACATCCAGCAGGAGCTGATGCAGCTGCGGCAGAACTCCGACCACCAGATCAAGTCCAAGGTCAAGCTGATTGAGGAGGCCGAGTACAACCGCAAGAAGGTGGAAGAGGAGATCCGCCTCATCCGCCTCCAGCTGGAGAGCACCGAGAAGCAGCGGGTGGGTGCAGAGACGGAGCTACAGGAGCTGCGGGCACGCGCCGAGGATGCCGAGCGGCAGAAGAGGCAGGCGCAGGAGGAGGCTGAGCGCCTGCGCCGGCAGGTGAAGGAGGAGAGCCAGAAGAAGCGGGAGGCAGAGGAGGAGCTGAAGCGCAAGGTGCAGGCTGAGCGGGACGCGGCGCGGGAGAAGCAGAAGGCGGTGGCGGACCTGG
>NW_010548922.1:1957-2706 GCF_000687285.1 Phaethon lepturus
TGCGGCAGGCAGAGGCCGAGAAGGAGCGGCAGATCCAGGTGGCCCAGGAGGTTGCCCAGCGGAGCGCCGAGGCCGAGCTGCAGAGCAAGCGGCTGTCCTTCGCAGAGAAGACAGCACAGCTGGAGCTGTCACTGCAGCAGGAACACATCACGGTGGCCCATCTGCAGGAGGAGGCCGAGAGGCTGAAGAAGCAGCAGCTGGAGGCCGAGCGGTCACGGGAGGAGGCTGAGAAGGAGCTGGAGCACTGGCGGCAGAAGGCCAACGAGGCGCTGCGGCTGAGGCTGCAGGCGGAGGAGGTGGCCCACAAGAAGACACTGGCGCAGGAGGAGGCAGAGAAGCAGAAGGAAGATGCGGAGCGGGAGGCCCGCAAGCGCGCCAAGGCAGAGGAGTCAGCCCTACGGCAGAAGGAGCTGGCGGAGGAGGAGCTGGAGAAGCAGCGGGAGCTGGCGGAGGGCACAGCCCAGCAGAAGCTGGCAGCGGAGCAGGAGCTGATCCGTCTGAAGGCGGAGATGGAGAATGGGGAGCAGCAGCGCCTGCTCCTGGAGGAGGAGCTCTTCCGGCTGAAGAAGGAGGTGAGCGAGGCCATCCAGAAGAGGAAGGAGGTGGAGGAGGAGCTGGCCAAGCTGCGGGCTGAGATGGAGATCCTGCTGGAGAGCAAGGCCAAGACAGAGGAGGAGTCACGCTCCACCAGCGAGAAGTCCAAGCAGCGGCTGGAGGCCGAGGCCAGCAAGCTGCGGGAGTTGGCCGAG
>NW_010548923.1:0-5263 GCF_000687285.1 Phaethon lepturus
TTTTTTTTTCTGGGGGGAAGTATTATTTACTTAGCATCACATTCCTCTGTTAGCTGGGTTGACGTGAAAACAGTTCCTTGACTGCAGTAGTTACTCTGGGTTTATGTCAAAGTTGCTTGCAGCAGAACTTGGCTTATAAAAGTTAATATGGAAAGCTGCATAAATAATCATTACTAAATAGCTCTCTGTATGTGCATGTGTGGAAAAGCTAGTGCTGAGTGCAAACAAAGTTAGCTGCTGTTAGGAAGGTGGTCTGTCCTGCCCTATGGATGAATTACACCATATAGGACCAGATTCCATCCTTGCAGATGACAGCCATATTGGGGTCAGGATAAGGTTTATGGGTCTTTTAGCAAGTTTAGAGAATGTTTTTCTGTTTTGGAAAATAATATCTTGCCGACAAGTTTGTTTGGTCTATGTAGTCCAGGAGCCCAAAATGAGATGAAATCTGCTGCCAAAAGCCCTGAGAAACGGAGCGGTGCAGGATCCCATCTATAGGCAGAGACGTGCATTCAGAGTCTCTACTGGTCACTGGGTCCTGTGTACCTTAAATACTAATGCAAAGGATTGTGAACATCTTGTTTTTCTGCACTCTTCATTAAGTCCTTGTGAAGTTGCTGCGGCAAAGTTTCTTTTGTCAATTTCTGCTCTTACCGGTATTGCTTCTGCTTTTCTGTAAGTGTTGGTAAATAATACATGATCGCAGTTCCATCTGGCATGCTTCCCTGAGGTTTGTTATCCTGATATTATGGGGGTTCACTTACTTGGAAGGGTGATCCCATCCCATTAATGCCACCTGCTTTTTGTAACCGTGTAATAGGAAGAAACTATTTGCTGGCGGTGCCTGTATGACTGGCCCAGCAGTAAAAGTACAATTCTCAAGGAAGAAATCTGATTTGCAAAATAGCCACTTATTTCAGTTGCTGCACTGACCTCTTGTCATGTCATTATTGCTTCATGGAGAGGGAGGAGGGGAAAGTCCCTCGTATAAAATCGAGTTGAAATTGATCTCTGAGGTTTTTATGGCCAAGATGAATTCATAATGCAGCTGGTTGAACAGAGCTGACCTATGTAATTTCACATCTATTGAGTTTAGTTTTCATGTCAGAGCTAGGTAATGTAAGAAAATCTATTGAAACTCTGCATTTAGAAACCCTTGCATTTTGAGATTGCAAAAAAAAATAAAAAGGCTAGCTGATTAAGAGGAAATAAAGTATTCTGGATTTAATGTAAATTAACTTCTAGTCTTCCTGTTCTAGCACTATGTGACCATGTAGACAGGAGAGCTTGCTAAAATGTCCTTTCTTGGTAGAGACTCTGTAATCTGCTCGTGAACCAGGGTGTTGTACAAATAAAGCTAACAAATGGCAATTGCATATGTCTGTTGCTAAACCACAGGCGGAAGTACAGAGTGAGAATTTGAGATGGAACAGGTATAGAAAGAGATAGTGTGGAAAATGCTGTTCTTCCTATGCAGAAGTGTAAAGCAGTGACCAAACTCATTTTCCTGTGCTTGTGCACACCTGGTCCTAACAGCTTCACGGTGGTTGTTATACTAAAGGACCCTTTAGATCAAGGTTTCTTTTAGTAGAAGCAGTGGCTGATGTGCCCTGTTGATTGAAATAGCTGTCTCCTTTTTGCCTTTACCTTTTGTTTACCAATAGTTTGAATGAACTTGGCAATGTTGGCCAATCTACCAATATGGTAGATTACTTGAAACAATTTCAAGTAAAAGTTTTGATTTGCTACTGAAGCTTTTTACAGTTACTACTGCTGAGCTTTTTACAGTTATTACTGCTGAATAAATTGGCAGTATTTACATAAAGAGACTGATTTTGTACGGTGTATTTCTGAATACTGTGGAACATAATACAGCACTGAAGTTTGCTGGAAGTAAATGGTTGCTTTAAAACCATAACATGATTAATTAAAAGTAGTGAAGTGAAGTTTGAATGAGTTTTAAGACTATGCACATTCCAAGATAAATGATGAATAGTCTGGGCCTGGAGCTATTATGGCTGAAATATTTACATAAGAAGTTTAGAAACCCACCTGGTAGGCAAACTTTCAAAGAGAGAAAAAGAGAAACAGATCTCCAAAACACCATTCTTTCAGTCTTCCTGTAGTAGTCTTCCTCCTTCAGAATTTGTGCCAGCACTCTTGGCCTTCTCTGAGCCTCCTGATACCAAAGTGGCTTTCCTCTCAGCTTGTTTCTTGGCACTAAGTGCTGTAGAGTAGCTTTTTTTTTTTTAATTTTTTTTTTTACTACTTTTTTTTTTTAAACACAATCCTCCTCTGGCTGCTGTTCAGAGTACTTCAGTTATTACTGTGTGTCCCACAGTATGCTCTCAATCTGTGCTTTTGTCTTGTAGTCTGGCTCTCTGGCGTCTTGGACTGGGACGCAAACCTGTTTCTCCTCAGTCCGTCGGCAGGTCTGTCATCTCCATGTGCATACATTGCTACTGGAGGATGCTTGTTTTAGTTCCTTGGGCAAACAAATTCTGGACTGGCATTTTAATGGAAGTTCTGTTATCCACAGCCATTCAGCTTTAGCTGAACTGCTATATGTGGGTGTCCATGCATACTGGAGTTGTGGAGACTGTTTAGCATCTTTATACATTGTACCCCCTTGAGAGAACAAAAAGGGCTTTGCATTGATTTCCTCTGTGCCTGAATTTTGTTGGACACAGATGTGCTTTTAGAAACATCCATTCATAACTAGAAAGTACTCTGGGTGGAAAAGAAATCATGCCCATAACTGGTTATGTTTTTTGCTACCACTCTGAAATAGGCACTCTATAAGACCCTGTGTGTGAATGGCAGTCACACATGTGAATTCACAGCCTCTGCTTCTGAAAGAAGGTAGTTTTGTGGCTCCAGAAAAGGTTCTGTTAAGTGGAGCTTGAAATTTGGCTACTGCAATGCCTTCAATGATGTTAATTGCAGCAGCTCATACAGGGAAAGATTGTCTAGTCTTGTTGATAATTCATTTCATGTCACCATTGTCTTGGGGAATTTTTTCCTCCCTCACTTTCTTCATTAGTTTTTGTTCTTTAAGAGGTTGAAGAACCTGGTGATCTTTCCTTCCTTTCTTGCTTTCTGCACTTCTTGCACAAGCTGTAGCTCAGTCGAATCTTTCCCTCCTGAAGTAGTCCTCTTGACAAAGCTCCCAAGCTCTAATGTGCAGAGACTCTTCTTTAAGCCAGCTTGAAGGAAGAGGGCGGGTGATACAGGTAGCGGTAGGTCATCCTGCAGGGAAAACAAAATGCCTTGGTAGCCCCATAGTTCAGCTGTGGTACTTGGAACAAAGTGTGTTCTAACTGTAAGTGAATTAGGACTGAGTGTGTTTGGCTGAAACAGTTTGTAAGTGAAGATTTGAGCTATGTGTAGTATTGTTTCCTTTCACTCTAAAGGGGCAAAAATCAAGTTACTCTACTACAGTGTTTATGGCTGATCCATCTTAAAATAACGTTAATCTGCTCGAGCAACATAAGAATGAGGTGAAAATAAGGAAAGCGTGTGAGTGAGCAGGAACCAGCATTTCCGTAGATTCTCAGTTTGCTTAACCCAGCAAGATTAAGTGCAGGTGGAGAGGAAAATTATTCTTAAGTTCTGCCTAAGGCATCAGTTAACTTTACACTAGTATTCTTTGGAGAAAAAAAAAAGAGTAGTAAAGGAACAGATCTTTGTGAATTTGTTGTTTCAAGGAGACAAGTTTATGTGGGTGGGCTGGAGTAACATGTTTGGTTTTGAACACAGTTAGCAGGAATTGACCCAGTGGGGCGTAATTCCGTTCTCCCACAAACATGGGCACTTGCACACAGCAGTGTAGTAGCACTGTTTGAGATGTGCTTGCACCTGCATCACCATATGGATGGCCGTGCAGATGGCAGAAGAGCAGAAGTTACTCTGTTGGTGAATCTGAGGTGGGGTGTTGGTATGCTATGTGACAGTCTGGGGGTTCTTTGATCACATCACCAAATCCGTTAGCTTCATATGGATTAGGTGGCCTAAGAGCTTACTTTGGTCTGTGAATACTGTCTTGCACTGTATTGCATCCCTCAGTGTGTATTGCAAGTTCACTGAAAGGTGTTTATCTGGAGAACTTCCACGTCCACTGTTTTGTTTGAATTAAGTGTGATTATTTATTATGTGGTTTCTCAAATGGAAAAGTAGCAGTGGTGTTTCCACATGGTGGCTGAAGGATGGTCATCTGGGCAACATCTTTTTTTAATGTTTACTGGTCAGAATGAAAGACTATTTCAGTCCATGCTTCTATTTTGAAAAATAACATCAAATTCTAATGTTTAAGCTTGACATGATGTTGTCGATAAAACCATGAGGACAATGGATGTTACATTCCTGTGGATTTGAACTCTCTCTGTTTCTGTATATTGAAGGTTGTTAAGATGTTGAAAGGTTTTAGTTATATGGATGTTGATTGTCATCTTTCAAGGGCCTCCTATTAAATTCAAAATCAGTGGGGGTCGCTGTTAAGTTCCATCTTGACAGGCGTCCACATCAGTCCTCAGAGTTAGTGCGTCTCACTGAAAAGCTTGTACATAAAAAAAACCCAAACAAACCACCAAATGGCTTCAGTGTTCAAAATTCCTCTTTCGTCTGTAAGAGTTTTAATGAAGGTATTACGTGTGACCATTCTTTGGTCATTGAGAAGGTAAAGGGTGAAATCCTGAACTCGCTGTATGTAGTGACAGAACTTGGAATGACTTTAGTGTAGCCAGGATTTTACCCAGGTGCAAAGCCACAGCAGACTTAACAGTGTGCCCCCACTCTACCTCTTCTGGGAAAGGCACGAGGAGGAAGGGTCTCCTCCTGTTGAACTGGCATCCCCTAAGCTTTAAGTGCATGGTTGCACAGTTCAGAGTTTAGAGGCATTTAATTTACTCAAGGCTGCAGAAAATTAATCTTCATTATTATTCCCAAACTTAACACGCTGTCAACCAGTCTCCGTGCCAGAATGTGCCCTACAGATCCTTGTTTGGAAGGGTCTGTTTCATTCTCTGTTGAAACATATATTTAAATAGGGCAGTGTCTTGGCTGCACCATTCCTCTCTTACTCTCTTCTGAGCTCTGAGTGTCATCTTGCACTGTAGGGATTTTGCTGCGTATGAACAGGGTGTGAAGGCATTTCTGTAGTTCTGGAGAGCTTGGAGATTTTGGTACAGAAATCCTGGAGTGAAATAGAACAGTTTGAAAGCAACATTGCTTTATTGTTGGTCCCCATGCTGCTGTAGCTGAGCAG
>NW_010548923.1:5316-8748 GCF_000687285.1 Phaethon lepturus
ATGGGGGAATGTAGCTAAGCAGAAGAGCTAGGTCAGCTGTCGGGCTGGCTGCTGCTGGAGTTGTGGTGCTGTGTGGAGGTGGTGGTGAGTGGTTTAAGGTCTACTACCAGCTCCTGTTACCTGCTAAGTGGACTTTTTTTTTTTTTTTTTTTTAGACAACGGGCCTTCCTTTCTCATTATTCCTCAGCAGACACGAGGTTCAGGCAAGAATGAACTCTAAAAGCCATGGGTACTCAAACTTGCTTTCAACAAGGAAATTGCATTAAGAAAAACTCTGCTCCTCACTCTGACTCTGTCCATTCTTATGATTTATTTTTTCCGTGGGAAGAGATGGTTCAAGCCCTGTTACTAAATAGTATTTGTGGTGGTTCCCCAGAAAGTAGTAATACTACATAGCATATGTATGTAACAGTTCTTGACCACTCAACAAATTTAAAGGCTGTTGCATGCAAGTGGGTGTTTCAGTTACACATAACTATTAGGAGGCTCCAAAATATGACAGCTTCCAGATGTATGAACCGACTGATCCCTTTGTTTAGATTATGCACCACAGCTGATGCCTAGATTAGTGCTGGCTGGACAAAGCTATGGAGATTTGTCTGGTTTCCACAATGCCATGTTTATATTTCATTTGGATTTCTCCTTCAAAGCTGACCTCCCTATGACCTGCTGGAGCTGTGTCCACTAGGATGCTGGTTTTAATGTGTCTGCAACTGCTTTCTTTTTGGTGTCTAATGGAACATGTTCTCATTTTGACACTCATAGACTTTTATGCGCAATCCTTTTAACAGAACAGTGAATGACATGCTTCAACCTATTGAGCATTCAGGTAAAACCGTGCTTGTAAAGTTTTCTGCCCCACAGCTAGCTTTTTAAGAATATTCTGATTAGTTATAACAGCGTTTTGGTTATAGACCTTGTGGGTCTGTTCCTGTGAGGCATTTTCTCCTGTGTGTAGAATAAAGTTCAGTCTTCCACAGTTGTTATTTATAGAATAAAGTTCCCTCTTGCACAGCACAGAGCTGGAGTGTAGAATTTTACCAAGAGGTTCATTCTTCCTTGTTTCTACTGTACAGTTATATATATTTTCTCAATTGTCCTTATTTATCTTCAGTAAGCCTTTCGTTCTTCTCATTTCTCTAATCTCTCCTGCTGTGTGTTACGCAGGAGGTCTTTCCCCATTTGTGTTTGTGAGTTAGCTCTACCTGGGAAGACCTCAAGAAATCAGTAAAACTCCTTAAGGGCTAAGTGACAGTTCTACAGTAAGAAGTGTAGCCCCCTGTCAGAGTTGAGAAAGATAAAGATACACAATTGTCCTTATTACTTACAGAAACTGTATGGGTTTCTGCTGTTGATGCTTTACTGGGGCAACAGATTGCTGAGATGGTGTCTCATGACACAAAACTCAGCACTTAGAAGTAGGATTTCTGCACTGAAAATGCATGCTCTCTTGTGATGGCCGCTTCTTGCCCATGAATCAAGGAGAACAGGAAAATGTTTTGCTCCTGTTTTGCATGATCTTTGCTATTTTATTATCCAATTACAGCATGCTAAATGTGACTGATGAGTACCAGATACAGCAACCTATGTTCATCCTTGCTGTTAATTGAGTGCCTTTGACTCAGAATAATTTTTCATTGTACATTGGCAGTAGAAATAGGTGGAGTGGGGTTGCAAGGAGTAGCCTTGAATGCAGAATTTAAAAAAAATCTATTTTTCTTAAACTAGATTTACACAGCAAAAAAGGAATTAATATCTGTAAATACAGTTTAGTCGTTATTGGGGTTTTCTCTGTTATTTTCATTCAGTATCACCTCAGTTGCTATAAAGATCCTGAATTTGGCAAAAGTAATAGTTTCATGAGGTAAAAAGCCCTTTATGGAAACTGCTGACCATATAGATGTTTTGATGTATGGAGAATTTTAATTTTGGTTTTTAGAATGAATGTCTTGGCTTTAACTTCTGCTTGGTTTTGGAAAACTTAGCTATTTCAGTGCTTGAGCAAAATATATAAGAGGTAAGGGAATGAGCAGAACCATAACCTGACTTTCTGCAAAGGTGCTGCTCCTTTAGAGAATTGTACTGAACTTAATTCCAGCTTCAAATATACAAGTAATCATTGTATATTTGAAACATCTGTCTTCTGCTCATGTGCAAGAAAAAGCTGATATTTTTAAGGCACATGTGCCGTGTTGTACACCCATATACCTGAAGCTGGAACTGAGCCCTTAAACTGTAATACAGTCTTCATTTACTAATGGTGAGATAAATTAAAAGAAACAGCCCTCTCTTGTTTACAAGTCTGATGTATTTCTGCTTTTCAGTCGGTAACCAAAAGCTAAGTGCAGTGAACTAGAAATGAGCCCTGTTAAGTCAAGTTGTATGATTCTCCCCCCCGCCCCCTTAAATCATTGCTTAAGGGCTTCTGGCCCCTAGCTCAGGAATCCTGCCCAAAAATGCCAGATGTATTACACAGTCAAGTATTGCAATGTAAATAGTGTTCTGTGCCATGAGAGCAGGGTGGTCCATCTCTTAGTTTAAAAAAAAAAAAAAAAAAAAAAAAAGGAAAAACAGGAAAAAAAGGAAGAAACGTGAAAAATCCACAGGCTCTGAAATAAGCACAGTAGTTGTAGTGTTATTTGTGTTTTTGGCTGCACAACTGGTATTTTGGAGCTGAAAGAACACAGATAAATTAGTGCTTTGGACTGGCAGATAATAATAACTGAAACTGAGAGGCTAGAAAGCAAGATGTGCCTTGGCTGGGGCTGCTTAATTTAGTCAAACAGGCATGTAATAACTAAAATATTAAAGTAAAGGCCATTGCTGACAGGCAAAACCTGTTACTTTACTTTATTGTGAACAGCAGTCTTGTGCACATGGAAGCAGAGTGGACAAAGGGTGGGAAGTAGGGAAGGCAGAGGCATAGGGTTCTTCTTGACCTCATGCTGTGTAATGGAAAGACTGGGTATGTTACTGCACCTTCTGAGTATAAACATTGCTGAGCTGTTCTTGTTTTTAATTAAATACCCTTTGCTGTATATTAACAATGACTTACCTTCCAGTGTGCGTATCTTCTTCAGATGTGGTAGTGGATGTAGGAGGTTTATTTGCACATTTTTCAATTTAGTGTATGAACACGTCATTTCGTAACATTTAAAACTAGTTGAAAGGAGATTCCACAAATCTGACCTGAAAGGAAATTGCCAAGGGTGATGCAGTAATCAGATTTACGTTTGGGTTATCTGACAGATCTGTGAATTGCCATAGCTTCCTTGGGTGTGTGCAGAGGGGAAAGGGGTTATAGGAACTTATTTGTATGTGATAAACTGTATTTAAATAGCTACAGGAATGTAATCCCAATGGAGATCTCAGTGTAATCTCCTCAGTGAGATACCCAGAAGAAAAATAAGCTTTAGGAACTCATTTAAACCT
>NW_010548923.1:8779-9228 GCF_000687285.1 Phaethon lepturus
CTGACACTATGATGACATTAAAAAAACCCCTGCCCATTACAACTTTAAATTTTTCTTCCTAAGTTACCTTTTCTGTAATGGTAAAAAAAGTAAATGGCTACTTAAAGAGGGTACTGTCTTGCACCAGTTTTCCTGGTGAGTATTTCCTGTGCGTTTATCTTGCTTGCCTCTTAACATGGGCCTGATTCTGATTTCATTTACGCTAGTCTTACTCTGCTGACTTCTTGAGAGGTTCCCCATACTCAGAAAAGCAGCCCTTGCTGCTTAGGAACGGATGCTGTTTTAAGTGGTAGATAATAGAAAATATGATATTCTAGTGCAAATTATTAAGATAAGAAACAAAACTAAAACAACTGTAGATAAAAGCTAGCAACTTCAGAGAATTGTGATCAGGCGTAAACATCTATTAACTGCTCTTTCTAGAGATTTGGGGAAATAGGATGACCTTT
>NW_010548924.1:0-13292 GCF_000687285.1 Phaethon lepturus
GGCATCCCTGAAGCCGGCACGGATAAATGCATCGCCTGTTAGCCATGATGCAAAGGCCTTTTCACAATGAAAGCAATGAAATGAAAAATAATCAACAGCAGAGCGTAGGCGAAGAATGCCTGACATTTCAATCAGTGCCTGTGTCTGTGCAGTGAGCAGTAAACCTTGCCAGCTGCCCTAAATAAAGCTGTAGGTAGATAAGATTCACCTAAACAGTAGTATACGCTGCGTATTCCTTCTGATAGCTATAGAGAAATCAAAGCATAACTGAGGAATCTTTCTTTAAGCAAAATCTGACACCTTTTCAATGGTGATGAGCAAATGCATATATAGAACCGTACGTGTATCTCGTCCGATTAGAGACCGCGCACCTAACTTTTCCGAACCCCTGCCCAAAGGAAGAATTCAGCACGCAACCGAAGGGCGCTCTCCTTCCCAACCGCACGCCGCGTGGCCGGAAAGGCCGACAGGTAGCACTAACCTTTAGCTTGTCGTAGCGCTCGCTTAAAGCCGCCACCTGATGGTCACGGTGTCGCCCGACTAGCTTACACAAGGCACAGATTAACTGGTCGTCAGTCACGCAGTACATGTTAACTTTCTCGTCCTCGTGCTCCAAGCACATTAATCCCCTGATGTGAGAGTCCGGGATGGGCTCTATGAGCCGGTGGCCGGTGAACGGCTTCTTGTTGGGGTGAGTGGCTTTCAGGCACTCCTCGCAGTAGGACACCTCACAGGTAACGCAGGTTTTCACCGCCTCCTGGGCAGGGTCCTGGTCGCAGAACTGGCAGAGGACCTTCTCGCAGGACGACATGCTGTTGCTATCGAACGCCCGCTCCCGGCGGGTCTCGCTGGGAGAATTGGGCCCGCTGACCGAGGCTTTCTGAAACCTGTCGATGATGTTCTGCAGGGTGACGTTGCGCTTGAGCCCGTCTAGACCGCGCTGGCTGAGGGTGATGACATAGCGGCAGGTCGGGCACTGGAAGGCGGTGATAGACTCCACCGGCTCGTTGGTGGCGCAGTGGGAGACCAGGATGCGGTGCGCGCAGTTGAAGCAGAGGCTGTGAGCGCAAGGCAGCAGCAGCGGATCTTCAAACAGCTCCAGACAGATAGGGCAGGTCAGTTCCGACTCCAGTGTTTCCATCTTCAGGCAAAGCTTTCCTGTGGCGTCAGCGAAATCCAGGGAAGCTGATCAGCTATCTGGAAACACACGTAAAATTCGATTAGGCGAGAGCGAACATGAGGGGTCAGCCGTGGGGGGTTGTCAACTTTCGCCACTGCTCCCGGGGCTGTCAACCCACCACGCCGGGTGGGAGAGCAATCTAAAGTTTTGAACCTGCACATGCACACATCAAGGTATTTAAAATTGGGCTGCTTTTTATTTCTCCCCCTCTGCCTGATCACTTAAGAATGCAAAAAAAAAAGCTCCTTTTTAATTTCTTTATCTTTCCTTTTCTCTCTCATGCGATCAAGGAAAACAGCAGATGTTTCTGTGCATTATTAAAACCCAAAATGATGACCTTCAAACAGCCTATTACAGCAAAATTAGATTTTTTTTTTCTGCAGATGCTGCTTTTGGTTTCACTAATCAAGTAGTAAAACTTTTTTTAAAAGCCTCACTTTTTTATAGCATTGTGCAAGGATTAGTCTGGAGTATCGTAACTCACAACCTCAAATCTCTCATTGCTATTAAAATTAACAGAGTTATTTTCTCAGATTGGAGTTTTCACTTGCTACTATAGCAATAGCACAGCATTTAGAGTAAATGTCTGTGTTTGCCTGTGTATATCTACCTGAATATATGCAAGGAATAATGTTTCTAGGAAAGCATGTGATATTTTTATGTACTTTATACATATGATACATATATCGTATATGTATTTTACATATTATATACATTATATATGTGATATACATATTTTACATAGAATATATATGGTATATATATCATACACTAATATACTCTTCCCATGCATTTCAAGAACATATGCAACTGTGTTTATATATACCTGTACTGTCATGCATACGTACCTGTACACATATGCCCCAAAATTCATCACATACATGTTTGTAGTAAGATAAATATAGCTAGGGGATCACACAGTGTCATAACAGAAATGCCTAAAGGAAGGCGGATGAAGTAAATGACTAACAGTAGTTTAGCCCAAATTTCTGGTGATCCTAACCTATGGTACAGTAAGATCCTGTAAGAACTAAGTGCGGTGTGTGATTTGCTTAGGGGTTTGTGTGCGCGCGCGCGCTTTTGTGTGAGTACTCTCTATTGCTAAAACTTACACACTACCACTTGCCGTAGCGGCCTCGTTAATCATTTGAAGTGGATTAGGAATCAATGACTTTTAAATGGAGGGCATGGGATTTTCTGGAGAAGGCAGCAGTACACCCCCGTCAGAGATCAACTGAAACCTCGTTTTGTTTCCTCTCCCGCGCTCGGCGTTACGGAGAGCGGTTTTGAAAGGGTCGCCCCGCGCAGCTCTCCCTGCCTAAGCTCCCGTCAGGGGCTGCCGCTGCCGCAAGCCGACGGGTCAGCGAAGCGGAAGCAAAAGCTATGCTTCACACTCACAGAGCTGTACCTCTTCACAGTACAATCTCTTTAAGCTTTGTTGCCCATAAGCGAGGACGGCTTCAGATGGCACAGCTGCATCGTCTTTACACTGTAAAGTCATTGTTCGGCTGTGTGAACTCCTGCCTCCTCCCCTGACCAGGGAAAGGGAGGGGTGGACGAGAATCCCCCGCAAACAAACCTTGGTTCATTAAGGGTGAGGAGAGCTCAGGGCTCATTAGCAGCCTTGGGAACCAAGAGTGCTTGAACCTTCTTGGACTTCATGACAATTAGTGTGGGGAGAGCGGTGGCAGCAACAGGAATGCTACCTATAACCCCAGTATGAACTGCAGCAAAAAGGAAAGTTCAGCAAACAGAGGCAAGGTTCAGACTGCTCATCAGTTTTGTGTCCCGCTTGCTCTGTGGGAAGAGCAGCAAGGCGTCTGTTCCAGAGGTATGCTTAGAAATTAGGATACTTTGCCTCTTTGCACTAATGCGTCCTTTTACTCTGCCAAGAAATCCAAGCATTTAAAAAATGCACTGACCCCATCACAAAATTTGCTTTCCTATATCTTCTGTGATGCTGATATTACTTGAAATAAAGTTCTGTTTGCCAAAGACTAATTCGTTTATAACTATCCATCAGCTGCCATAATTGTGTGGTACATCTGGTCAAAATTAAAGGCCTGGCAATTCGATATAAGCAGGAAGACAACTCCCCTCCTCTCTCCTCAGCCATAGCCACACAGCACAGAAAAGATGAAAGCCTCTTCTGCAAACGAAGAACAGTTTGTCTTTCCTCCTCTTCACTCTCTGTATCACAGAAGTCCCAGAAGATCAAAATCTCATTCACATTGTTTGAATCCCTTCCACACCACAACTGTGTACCTCATCATCCACTTCTGCAGGCTGAACGCTGCGCTGGAAATGGGAGCAGAGGATTTGGGGTTGGCAGGAGACAATGTTTTAAGAAGGCAAACTAATTATTGCTCATCTATCGGCAGCGCAGTGACAACCTGCCAAGGTTTCGGATTTGTTTCTTAGGACCGTGTTTGGGAAATGGACCTTTCTCCCATGCTATCCTTTCTGTACAAAACCCCTCTCCTGCTCCTTTGTGTGCCAAAAAGTTTAATCCATTCAGTTTCCTTCTTAAAGCACTTTATTTTTTTTAACCAAAGGTTTTTTTATGCTACTCATATAAAAGCGATCTACAGATAAACAGACAAAACCAGCAGAAAAACATTTGCATCACTGCCTTATGCAAAGATGTTTGAATCACTGGCGGCTCTACATGAATATCACTGTCTCGAGTGATGACTAATTCTGATCTATCTGACTTGAATGAACAGCAGCTTAGCCCTGGCTAATGCTATTCAGTAAGAGCAAGGGTGCCAAAATCTGATCTTAGACTGTAAGTGTCTTGGAATGAGAGCCTATCTTCCAAGGTAATCAAAGCTGAGCACACCGATAGAAATCAAAAAAAGTGACATTTCCCTGTTTTCTTTTTCAGTTGTCAATAAGTCAAAACACACTGCATCTGGGACTGAATGATGAATCGTTTAAGAGGCACTGAAAAGGGGCTGCATTTTCTGGGCATCCCAGTGATTACTCTTTAATTGACTATAATTCTGCTTTTACTTTAAGGTTGGTGCCTGACGTACAGAGTGTGCTGCTGATCCAGCTACAACATCTTTCAAACTCACTGGCCCTTGCCTGAAAGTTTCATATCCAATTTTTTTTTTTCTTGAGAATGGTAGAGAATCCATAGCTACAGTAAATGAGATTAGGTAGAAACTCAATATGCATGGTTTATATATGTACATGGTTGTATTCCATATTCAACGTGGCCCATAAATTGAAAGCCACACAGACTCCAGACACAGAAAGGAAAGAAGGAATTTCGAGTACATAATTTCATATTTGCAAAAATATGGAATTACTGGCAGAAAATTATACTATTACCAAAATGTCATTGAAATTAGAAGTATTATTCTTCTACCCAGAAGAGGTCATTTTAACAACCGGTATCAAAGTAAAAGTGATCATCAAAAGAAAAGTGTTATTTAAAAATAAAAAATATACTTAAGTAACTTTGGAACTGACATTTCCCCAGCACATAATGATTAGTTACGTGATATGTGGTAAGCAGTGCAGCAAATGAAATCCCGATCTCAGTGTAGTTCACAGCAAGACTTCCAGTAACCCTAGTGGAATTAGCATCTCTGTATCCCTTATTCCAAGCACAACATATTTTGCAGGTGTTGTTAATGCCTTCAGTGTCACAGAAGTGCACCCAGCATTTTTCAGAGGTAAAGAGACCTGAAAGAAATTAAAACTAAAGCTGAACTAGATAAATTTCGGTATGTTAAGTACCAGTAGAGCTGAACAGATTAAAAAAAAAAACTGTCAAGCTGTTTCATATCTGGGTGCAATGCTATGTTGCAAAAATGCTGTATTATACCTTCCATTTGTTTCATAGTTGAAAAATTATGGATCAGAGATACTACCAAAGTCCTGAAAACTGTTACCACTGATCTCAATGAGACCTTAGTAATCAAAGCCCAAAACCACGTTTCCTGAGGAGGACTTAAAATAGGCAGTTCATCACTCTTTGAAACATTACTATTTGTAGGAAAATCTGGTGATTTGGTGGCCCTGAAATCAGCCAAGGCATGACTGAAGGCTGACTCCAGATTTCTCATTGCTGGGAGTACCAGTGTTATGGGTGATCCCTACGCCTGAAGTACAAAAAGCAGAATATAGAAGCAGCAGGATAAAAATACCAAAAAGTGTTGGTGGGGGGAGGTTTCCATGAACCAGAAATGTAAGCACTTCCTCACAGGAAGCAACAGATTTCTATATTCTGAATAAATCACATGCTGCTGGAAAGACGATGCAGATCACACATTGCTACGTGGAGCTGTTCTCACAGCAAATACCCCTATATGGCTCCTGCATACAGGTTAGCACTCTTCCTGCACCCAAACAAGCAGCAGAAAATTGCAATTAATGTCCAAAACCATTACCCTGCTAACCCTCTTGGGAAAAAGACAAACATCCAGCAGTAATACCATAGGACCTGGTGATACTACAGTAATAAGACTTCAAGAAGTCTAACAGCATTCTTTTATAGTTGAATCTGGATGGGACATTTCAGCCTAACTGGTGATACTCAGCAGAGGTAACTGGTGACCTGACATGGTCTTTACATTTCGCAGAATCACAGAATCACAGAATCACTAAGGTTGGAAAGGACCTTCAAGATCATCAAGTCCAACCATTAATCCAGCGCCACCATGTTCCCTAAACCATGTCCTGAAGTGCCACATCCACACGTTTTTTGAACACTTCCAGAGATGGCGACTCCACCACCTCCCTGGGCAGCCTGTTTTTCATTGATGCTAACTAGATGATAAATAGTATTGGTAATTATTTACATTTGTTGTATTAACAAAGGAATTATAACATCATATTGCCAAAGAACATTCTTCACCTTAACTCAGTACCTTCAAGCCAGAACATGGTATTTCTGAAATGTTAACATAATGCCTGAGGAAAAATGCCTAAATTATAAAACCACACTTAAAAAATGAATGTATCAAAAATTCCAGTATACCGAGGTCACTTTTTGTCAGTAAAACACTACAGAATTCTCCCCACGCAGAATAAATCACTAGCGATTAGAATAAAGTTAGCAGGCAATGTTTTAGTATGCCACGTGTTGCCTCCTGCTCCTTTTCTATTCCAGCTCCTGCTACAACCTTCAGGGAAGGTGACAAGACAGTCTACCAGGAGTGAAAAAGTGATAGGTAAGGATGTCCTACAAAGCTTTGCTTCGCACACTAGTAAAGGTGGAGCTTATAGTATGAATTAAAGCTGTTTCAGTGAACTTTTAAATTATAGAGAACTCAGTGACACTGAAGGAGGAAACAGAGCTGTAGGTCATTCTGCAAATTTTAAGCATCTTAGTAACAAATAGCACTGGACAGAATAGCTGGACTTGTGCCATGTTCCAAAATTCCTTGATGTGTTCTCTCTCTGGCAAAATCAGTTTGTCACGTTTTGGTGAACTATGGCCAAAATACCCCCAAGCAGGTTTGAGCAGCATTTTTCCTTAATATTTTCTAACAATTTGTTGTGTTAAGGCTACTACTGAATGCCCACTACAGCAAGGCTCTCTCAGCCCTAGTCCTCCATATATAGAATATTCATAAATGGACACAAGACCACAGGCTACATAGAAGATCAAACTCTTGAAGATTAAGTATATTTGTAGAAAACACTTGCCAACTTTTTCAGTTAGAAAATCAAATTTATTAAACTGCCATTATATGAATATGACATGAAATTTTGTATGGAATACAAACATGTAAGTATGAAAGGTAATGTGTTACGCATGTATGCATGCATATGTGTGTGCATACATATACGAATGTTAGGTTTATAGTACAAGAAGAATTACAGTCCATACATACCACTATTCCTGAATAAACTACAAGTGCTTAAGCAGGCTACTATCATAATACACAGCTGTAGTTTTCAGAGTGGTAGTATTTTTCTGTTAAGTGCATTATAAAATAAAAATTTTAAATTTAGGTTCTTGTCATAAAATCTGCTATGGGCAATAAAAAAAAAATCACTTGCAATTTCTTCCATTAGCTCGGGGCGGGGGGGAGGGAAGAAAGAAAAAAGAAAATACTATTATTTTTGCCATTTTCTATCTTGTTCTAGGATATACAATTTTCTTGGGAAAAACTTTTCCTCCAACAAGTGAATGTGATCGCTTCACATCACATTCAATGAACATTTCAAATGTGATTAAACCAATGGACTGCTTCATAGCCCAGCTTGTCCCAAGTCCAACACAGCTTTTATTATGAATATTCGTGATGTTAACGATTGCCAGCGGGACAACTAGTGAGATATTCATGTAAGTAGTGTAATTTGCATAAGTAGTGTAAAATGAACTAATAATCAAAACTTGGAATTTTTTTTTTTTTAGAAATGTTTAATGAAATGTTTAATGAAAACTTCTGTGATGCTAAAGCAAGCAAGCTGCACACACCCTGAAGCAAGCAAATACTTGTTTTCCCACTGTTTTTTTATCAAAGCAGTGCAAATTAATAAATATTCATGAGACAATGTTGTTCAACAGCTCCTGATACACAAAACCAAATACTCCGCATAAAAGAAAATGACTAGTTCATCCTATTCGTATATTGTCACTGACAGAAGAATGATTAGCTGCCTTATCTAGAAGTTACATGCAGTGTTTCCATGATGTTGAAATAGTTGTTTGCAACATTTAAAGGATATTAATACAGCAAAAGCATATCTGCTATGTTGTTTGTAGTGACACAAAGCCAGGACAACATCTCTCTCTGGTTGAAACGTAGGCTAGTAGGAGAGTATCTTTTCAAAGAGACGAATCCTGTACGTTATTCAGTGAGGCAAGAACATCTCACAGAATTAAGGTCTGTCTTTGGCACAACATCACATATTCCTTCTCAAGAGAACTAAAACAATCACTGAGCCTTAAAAGCTAACAGGCAAGAAAAGAAAATTGTGTCCCAAAGTAATCAATAAATAGCTGATTTAATATTATGTATAATATTAGATACAGTATTACACATGTGTGCGTAAATCTATACTAGTATCTATTTGGAACGCTTTTTGACCTTTATTTTTTATATCCTTGCTACTCTTGTATCTTTACATTCTTTAGATACAAGATTTAATATTTCCTCTAAATGCTTCAGGGGAATGAAAGGAAAGAATAGTTTAATCTTTAGCACATGTGAATCAGCATAGGTCTACTGGTATCAGCAGTGACCTTCTAACAAATTTATGGCTGAAGATCTGTTCCAAAAACCTCTTCAACTAAATTCACACTCTTCATTTGAGAAACTGGTATTTATTCTGGGATATATCATAGCTATACAACAACAAATATTGATGATGCGGGTTCACATCTTGGTCTGGATACTGGCTGCATGGGAAATGACGACTGGAGCAGCCTCAAAACCTTGCCAAAGGGGACAAATTTCTATATACCACACAAATTTTGTTCTCTCATGTCAAGCTAAGAGCTTCCTAGATGATGGATGCTACTCTGCAATGGACGGTAAGATAATTTTACCCAAATAGTAAATAACAAAACCCACCGTTTTTCATAGGGCTTGGTTTGCACAGTAGAGCTGGAAATCTCTCACGTTTGCCCAGCTGGGAATTTCACTCGTGTAATGCCTTAGGTGACATGGTACTCCCTGACCTTTATTGTAGGTGATACAGCAACAGAAATAGCCAGAAATAGTTCAGCACATTCCTTCTAGCCATATGTGTTCACACACGCTGACACATAATTTAGTGCACCTTGGAAACACTGGGGCCCTTAAGCTACTGCAAGTTTTCAGGGAAGATCTTAGGATGGCTTAAACGATTGCATTTGTTTTCCAAAAAGTTGTCCTATGAATTCTTTCCTCGCAGTTGAGTAAAGGGGATCATAAATACTACTTAAATTCATATTCATTGCCTCCACCTAGATAAAGACATTAGAAGTTCTCAAGGAAGAACCCCAAGGTCTGCTTTCTTATCAAAGCCTCTAAAAGAGCAGCAAGAAATGTCCCAGGAACTGCAACAGGTATGGAGGTGTGGCCCCAACTGCCACACAGGACTGAATTTCAACTACCTGGAAGACGCACTTTTGACTAACCAAAGCTCCTTGTGTTTACAAAGCTATCCCTGTTGCATTGCAAGGCACACAATGTCAGCCTCTCGCTGTCCTGCTCTCTGTTCCTCACATGTGATCATTAAAAAAGCCTATAAAAGGTTGGTTTTTTTTTTAAAAAAGAACAACCACACATTCTCAGAGCTACGTTCTGTGAATTTGCAAAGACTACAAAGAGATTCTGGCGATTGCAAAAAAAACCCCACCCCACTGTCCAACATTGAGGAGCTCTTTCTAATTTATGCCTGCTGTAGTCTCAGTACACTGAACCCCGTAAGATAAATGGTGTATTTAAAAATCAAGATTGTAATCAGGTAATTAGAAGGGGAAATTAGCTGTGAACTGTGGCAGGGTGTAGGATAAGGAACAAATTATATCTGTGCTCTGAAGGTAATCTATTTTAGACCTCTGACAGAAACTTCTGCCACTGGTGCAGGAAATATCCAGCTTGGGCTTCCTGGGACCAGGAATAACAAAATGGGAACTGGCAGGTCTGCTTCTCCATTTGGGGAGCAGAACCCTCACACAGGCCCTAGCCAGGCCCTGAGGCCTGCTCCAAGAGGAGTGGGGACTCTTCCCATCCTACTGGTATAAGCAGGGCCACCACGAGCGTGCTTCTACCACCCCACCTTGGGGTACTAAGTTCCTGTTCTCCACCAGCAGAATGATTTTAGGAGTATTCTTTGGTCCTTTAGACCAGAACAGAAACCTGTAAATACCTGGTAGCGAATCACTAGCAGAACACATATGAGAAACCCGTTCCTCTCTTTTGCTGCACAGTGGTTCCTCGACACAGAGAGTGGCATTCATCTGAACTGGTCTCTGTAGGGTCCTTTGGTAGTCAATAGAAATGCTCATTTAAACCATTTTAAATTATCTTTAGGATTAAGTGATCTGCACTTTCTAGACATGCTTATTTCATTCCAGGTATGAAAGGAACTTAAGAACAATGAGAAATTAAGACCACATCAACTAACAAGTAGCTATTTTCCATGTTCTTGGGCTTTAAAACAAGGAAATGGAGAATCTACATCTATTCTTTGTTATTCTTATGAGCTCAACAGTCACTTGTTTGCTTCACAAAATTGCTTCCAATAATTCTCTTCCAATGTGACGGATTTCTACCATTCTTTGTATTTAAAGATCCAAGAGGATGCATAGAAAACTGAATTGAGTTGCAGCAGAATGATCCCGAAACAACCCATTGCCAGCTGACATTACTGAGCAGGGATTCTTCTGGGTTCGGATGGTTCTGGTCCCTGCTGCACGTGAAGGGCATGCGGACAGTTTGTGGGAACCAGGTGCAGTGGGATCTGCACTAAGTCTTAAGACCAGCCTGCTTGGCATGACAAACCTAACTTCAATTTCTGTATTTTATTCATAGTTTTTTGACAAAGTAGTAGCTTGCCTTCCTATACGGCAGATCATGAATCAGGTGCAAGACTCTTGTTCTTCCAACTGTTCATTCCTGTCCTTCCTGCCATCCCACTGCAGCTCTCTAACAGGCTTCAAACGGTTACATTTCTCTCCAGGGAGTACCAAGGAGTGTAGCAACTACTCTAGTAGTCCTCTCCTCAAATTGCTTGGCATTATCAAATGGCAGTATTTAGCCAAATAACCCAAAATGGTTAGTGCATGAATAACATAGTGCATGAATAAAAATTCTGACCCTGACACAACAGGACACAAAACTAAAACAGCAAAATCAACTGAGAAGAGAAAGAAGTACAGAGTTGTATTGTGGTGGTTAACAAGAGCTGGTTGTTCTGCCCCTAAAACACTCAGAAGGGTTTGGCTTGCCAACCTGTTCAGTAAGGTAGCACCCCTCACTCACAATGAGATGCAAAGTCTTAGTCGTTATTCCTTGCTAATAAAGCTAAATCCTAAGAAGGTGGCAAGTTTCCACTTAACCTCTCTTGAGGATTTTCTAAGTCATGTCAACTGCTGCTTTTTCCAAAGAGCCAGAAATGCTTTATTGCTTGCCAGGGGCACACCCACATGTATTATATTTCTTGAGAAAGTGTTACTTAACAGAAACACACCACAATAATCTCTGGTGATCTCAAATGTTTTCTTCTATGCATTTACACCCTTTAAGAACATTATCCTTTAAAGACTTTTTGGAGACCTGAAACAAAACCAATCACTAACCACAGACACGTAATCTTGCCTCACAGGTTTTTAGTAATCACACTGTGGCAAAACATTGCTTCAAGCTAAGAAATTAAGAGCAGCAAAGGGCTGCATTGTACCAGCAATGTAATTTGCAACTTAGAAACCGAAGTGGTAAATAGTACTAGTCTTTTTAAACCCTACTGATGACCAGAGAGATGCTCTGGGAGCTGAATTAAATTAGGAAACCAGGTAATACCAGTTTCTAATCCAGCCAGTGAAGTGATAAGAAAAAATGATCCAATTTACTTGTGCTTCACTTGACATCAACCAGAGAGCTGTACAACAGCCAGAAGTTCCAGTATTAAATTTAAGCTCACTCTGTTGAGTGGAAGGGTTGTCTTTTTGAGCTGTTACTATACAGTGTCTTCATTTCTTGGAGTCCCCGTTCCCTGCAGCCCTGAGACATGGGTGGTGTTTGGTTTTTACAGTTCTTCTCCTGTACTCAAGGAGAACCTGATCCTGGGAAAAGCTTTGCTGAGTAGCCTGATGAAATGAATGGAAAATGCTTTTTCACTGCTCAGCTATGGCCGTGTTCTGCCAAACACATGCACACGTATGCACGCGCAAACGTGCACACGACAAGGATCCATTGGCTACACGTGGTTGGACTACTTACTAGTTTGGTTGGGCTACTTACTACTTTATTTGACATCCTCAAATTAATTGTTCTTCAAAGAGTCTTCAGAACATCCCAAAAGGGAGCAGGAAAAAAGACCTAAAATGAGCAATTGCTTCTGAATAACTGTATCAATACCACATATAGGTCTCTCGAGTAAAATGTTCTCAATGTCACTCACGAAATAGCTTAGTAGTTTTTAATATAGCATGGAAAGAGAAAATAATAGCTTAATTACATCCCTTTGAGATGTTTCTCATTAACAAAATAAAAAGCCTCACAGTTTATCTCAAAAAAAAATAGAATAAATTCTACATTTCCTGTCAGCCAGCAAACAGGCCACTGTTGTTGTAATAAAGACAGTAGCACTCATGAACGAATTACTGGCATGCATCTGCACAACCTGCAGCCTCACGCTTTTTTTTTCCAGGAGCTTATTGAATATCTACTTTAAAACTTGACTGAATGTCAGTTTATCTTGTTCTCAGACAATTGCTTGTCTTGAAATATTGTACCAGAAAAGTCACATTAGAATTTCTGTACCTGTGGACTATACATGCTTCTCATCGTCCCAAATATATGGCATGTTTCGTGAGCTTTTGAGGATAAAGAACTTGCATATAAAATAACTGTAGTGACCAGACCATCACCCTGAGCATACCAGGACCAAAAAGTACATCCTTTGAAAAAACATTGTCTCTCGGCCATCATACTTAAACACGTCATCTCTTTAGGTTATGTAACTTCATCAGTTACACATAAATAAAAGGGATTTGAAAGACTTTGCACAGGGAGTGGAGCAGGCTTTAGGGAATAACCATGTTTTTTTCATTTTTCACATGTAAACATGCATCTCAGCCTTCATCTGTTTTTTTTAAATAGAATCGTTATGTTCCAGATGTTGTTAACAGTATGAGGATGCTAATGCCCCCTTTATCTCTCTTACTAGTTCTACGACAACAAGACAACCTAAGTCCTTGTTTGAAAGCGCGAGACAAAAAATACTCTTTGCTAAAAAAGTTCCCTTTTTCCCCCCCTGAGTTTTCAGTACGAAAAAAATAATCCAGCACAACAACAGAACAAACCTCAACTCCTCCCTTACGACTGCGAAACGCATTATAAAATACTTCCTAAATTAGTTGCAATGGCAAGTCGGCGCCAGCTCCTGACAAGCCACCCAGCCGCATACCCACCGCTGCATCCCGCCCTATATCTTC
>NW_010548924.1:13416-14021 GCF_000687285.1 Phaethon lepturus
CGACGGCGAGACGGTCGCGGCCGAAACACAACAGGAAAATCGCCCCTACAATTGCAGGAAAACCCGCTCCACCTAACTGCCTCCGCCAGGATCCCGGCTCCCAAAGCCAGCCCCTTCGTGCTGCGCCCACAGCAAAATGCCTCCTCTCCCTCCCGAGGGCCAGCCTCGTCAGGGTGAGAGGGCCGGCCGAAACGGGTCCTCCTGCAGAGCAGCCCAGCAACCCACCCTGTGGCTGCGGTGGGATGCGCTGCCCCGCGCCCCGCGGGAGGACGAGCTCGTCCCAGGCCCCTAACAGGAGGCTGACCCCGACTGGCCAAACTTGTCACATGCAAAATGGATGTTTCAGAAATTGCCGTTCTCCAGAAAGGCAGAACTCGGCAAGGCAGACTCATGGTAAGCAAGCAGTTCACTTGTTTTTACTGTTTCCTCCAAATATTACTCGAAAACTGCACAACACCAAGTCCAGCAGGAGTTTGCCAAAACTGGCGATGGTCTGAAAGAGCACGGCGTCTAAGGGAAAGACTTTCTTCCCACAAAAGCCATGGAGACCCCACTTTCTGAAATTCAGCAGGTGAAACACAAGACGACAGCAGTTGCCTAATTAT
>NW_010548925.1:0-16981 GCF_000687285.1 Phaethon lepturus
TTAATACTCGTTGTGCTTTTATTTTGTGAAATGAAAGGGACACAGCGTCCAGGCTTGTCATGTGTATGGTATCACTTTGGTTCAACACTTTTTACATACACACGTGGCCAATAGGCTACATTCAAACTACTGAAGTCACTCTTAAAGCTCTGCTAATGATGTCAGCCAATCGTAGAGAAAAATACTCTCGAGAGGAGGGAGAAGGCAAGAGGGGGAAAAGAAACCTAGCTTTAGCTATTTTAAATGAATGACTGAAAGCAGCTTAGTTTAAAAAGGAAAAAAAAAAAGGCAAGCTGAAAGCACAGTCTGCAGAGAAGCCAAAATGCAAGAGAAGCTCCAGCAACTGTAAAGCCCAAAGGCTCCTCAGCCAGAAGTCATCCCAGCCCCTGGACGGTTTTCCGTTTCTGTGGGCTGCAGGAAATGGGACGTGAAGGACCGTGCGCCGGCGGCTGAGGCGGTGGTTCGTGCCCAAGGCAAAAGGCTGAAAACATCCCAGCACTGCACAACTCCAAAATGCTTGTCTACTTCCAAGACAGCTGGCCCGTTTTGTTATTTAAGTGATGTGATGAGCTAATGACAATACAGAAAACTGCAAACAAGCAGCTGGAGACACAGATACCAACTTATTACATTTTTAGCTACAGGTGCTCAAGCTTTTGCTAACCAGCAAATCATTGTTTGTTTTTACAAAACCTCAATCCCGAGAGGCTACATGCAGAAAACAGCTTTGTGTAAAGTTCTCTTTATTACAGGCAACATTAGTCCATACAATAATACACAATACTGACATACATGTGTAATCTTTCAAAATCATCATTTAAACAGCAAAGACCAAGAAACAGAATTTTAACTACTTCATTTTCAAAAATTAATACGCTTTTTCCTCCCAAGATCCTTTTTCAGTAAATTATATTGAAACATACAAATAGAGAAAAAATACCCACCATTCAACATATACTGTAGTTAAATGGTTATTTTGTTTAAAATCTTTCATAAGAAAATCCTTTTTAGCAACCTACATACAGATAAGTAGCAAACTTTGTTTTAAACAAATCCTCTCCATTAAAAGATCTGAAGAATTTGCATCCATCATTTTCTTCTTAGCCCATAACACTCTGTTTTGTAATACCTTGATACCTTAAAGTTTTTCAACAGAAGGACTGATACTAGGGGGCTTCCTAGACATTATAACCTCTCTTCCCCCACTTCTATTTCCTAACTTTCTGTCCAACAGAAGGTGAGCACGTAATACTTCAGATTTTTTTAATCACCACTCCGTTTCATGAGAGCATAGACAGGTCTGCTCAATCCCCCTAAATCTACTACATTTTGCTGTTCAGGAGGAACAATATATGCCAATAAAAGCAGAAAACCTGCAGCTTTTCTGTCACATGCTTTTGATTATTGTCAAATTTTCTGGTTTATGCTTCCAGCTGATAACAAGTATGTGTCATCTCAGTATTAGTTTAAATCTTTAAACAAAAAACTATATTTTCCAAAGTCATTATCACTGGGAGCAATCAAGTGGTCTTTTCTTGCTTTGCTGAGCTTCATTCTTAAAACTTGTCTTCGTTCTTCCCACTCATGGAGTTCAGCATTTCCATGGGCAAATTTACAGTTGCTTCCTTCACTGCAAGTACCAGCCATATATCTGTTAAGACAGATTTCAAATAGTGTTTTCATCGAATTATCATGATCACTATTGCAACTAGGTATTTTCTTCTGGTCATGATTTTCAAATACACTAAAATATTAAGGACAAAAAGAAAAGGAAGAGTATTTACTTTTTCAGTAAGGTGCTACTAACTGTTTAGCGTTTCATTATATTTTTCTTTCACAGCTGTCAAGTATTGATGGAGGACAAGAGATGGCTCTTTCCTTTCTGTTCTTCATGCTCCTACTTTACTGAGTCATTTCATGCTCATCAGGTCAAATTATCAAATAAATTAATACCTTATTTAAGTCACTAAGCTAAAGAACTACTATTGTTTAAAAATCCAAGTAATTACCTTTTATTAACTAAATTTGTGTTTTAAGTACTCAGTATGGCTTATGAATCTATTTTTATCCTAGTATTTCTGTACTAGAAGTTATAGGCACGCCAGTTTGTATTCACTTTATATTGCATATACGAGGTCTGTTAGTGTTCAAAACATCAAATACATTTAGGATGTTACTTAAAAATTTAGTAAAGGGGGACATGCAAAGACTGCAAACAAAAATAACTTGCTTTATATGCTGTGCAATTTCTCAAGATCTCCAACACATTAAAAAACTTTAACTTAAAATGGAGTAACAAAAGTATCTGTACCAGCAAATTGAATCTTTAATGCCAGAATGCAGATTCCAAACTTTTTCAGCCTTCCAAGAAGATTGCAACAGGGGAAAAAACTTTCAACAGATTTACAAAAAATCTACTGCAGTCAGGTAAACACGCTGCATTTAAGAATTACAAGGAGCAGCAAAACATACAACCAATGCTGAGGAAAACCAACAAGTCTTGAAGTTCTCTTCCACGCTTTCATAAATAATATCCAGTAACAAACACTTGATTTTTCGTTTTGATGCTAACAACATTTCTACTTGCCTTAAAGCTCCAGTATCACTGTCCAGCTAGTTACTGTTCTTGTGTTCTACAGGTAATTAATACGCAGATCCCTAAGTAAACTTGCAATACCAACAATATTTTGTGCAGCCGCAACAAACTTGCAACCCTTTATTAACATCAAACAAGCAATTCATCTGGTTTCACAGTGAGGCACTTTGCCATTCCCCGAGTTCTAACAGTATGTGTTAAAATACTGTTAATTACTTAATTTCTTGTTGAAAGATGTATGGAAAGCAAGAAACACTAGAAACATTGTGTGTCAAAACTAGTAACCACCTTAATTATTTACATTATGAACTGTCATTTTTCTGTATTTTTGACATCTTAAAAACCACATACCTATCACAAATGCTAAAATATCCGGTTGGAAAGCGATACTGCCAGCAGTTTTGATCGTCCTCAGTGTGGAAAACCTTCTCCTTATGCTTCTCAGAAGAAATGTGACCCTGCCATTGCTTCTCACTATTACAGTTCTTCCCACACATCCAACAATGAAAATCCACCTGTTTTACAGGGAATTTGAGAACAAAACATTGAGAATTCCATACTGTAAGCAAACAACTGCTCCAAATACATTTTGAACGTTTTCTTTATGTTGGCCTGTGAATTGTTGTTTAACTAATCAGATATAGTTATTTAAATAATCACCTGAAGCTTATGATCTCCACTGGCTTTAGAGAATTCAGAAGGACTGCTTTACAGTTTCAGTTAAAGTTTGCATTTAGTGTAGCTAGCTATGACCTGAGGAAGCACCAATAAAATAAGGACAACAATGTATGTTACTGACTGGGGAGAGGGGGGAAACAACACAAGAAACCAACGTGTGAATTTAGAATTATACCTATGATTATTCTACAGTTACTTACTGTAACTTCAGCATAGTCAGTCGGCATGTGAATTTGCTTCCCATTTTCTTTGTTTGCCTGAGCAGCTGTATCATCTCCTTTTTCTGGTTTTTGACTTTTTAGCCATATGTCATACAACTGCTCCAAGTCTTGAACTAATGAGAGCAGAAGCTAAAATAAGTAATTAGCAATTAAGGCAAGAGTTTGAGAATACTAAAAAAATGACTGAGTTTGCAAGCGTAATTCAGTCCCCACCTATTGCAAGAAGAAGAGAGGAAGGACACAATATACACAGTTACGCAGTTCAGAGATAAGAGCCAAGAGTAATATGAATCTCTGGCTACTTACCAAGACTCATTTCTGCCTGTCAGGGGACAGTAAGATGCTACTCATTTCTGAACAGGCACCCAAATTACAGATAACAACTGTGCCATTGTGTATCAATACCTGAATTTCCAAGTACTAATATAAAGTGTGCTACAGTTTTTGATAAATTTATCCTACTTTCTTGCAGAACATGATATTATCACTTACATCATTTATTACTTCTGATTTTTGATTACTTCTCCACAGTAACACTCTGATGGGATAACAAGTCAACAACAGAAAGTGAATAGTAATTCCCAGTAAATACACTGGGGGGGCTGACAGAATTCTTCGAAAAATAGCGTGCCCCATATGTTGGCAACAGAATCCTAGCGTGTGCAGATGGCAATTCACAGTATAAATACCAAACAATATTGCTGCATGGATCAATATACTATTTCTAAGACATCTAAAAACATTGATACAAACTACTTTATTGTTAAAAAACACATCAAGCAAATCTATAATATAGCTATTTTTATTTAATACTGCTTTTGAATACCCTGTCTGGGCTTATTCAAATTAAAAAAAAAAGGCACCTGCAAGGCTCACTACAAAAGACAGTGAAAGAAAGTGGATTAAAAAGTAATTGAGGAACAAGAATGAAAAGCAGAACAGCTAGAACATGTTAGATTTACTCTTTTACTTACTGCTGTTCTCCTTCATATAGGTCCACATCTCTCTCTCCTCAGGACTGTGAGCAAATGAGCAGTTTCCATCATACTGACATTTCTTGCCTGAAGCAATATGATTGCACAACTGAAAGGATTTAAAAAATTAATTAAAAAATACATCCTCATGAATATAAAGTAAAATGGATGATAGTAGATTTTTTTTCCCAGTCTTAGCTAAGTGTTTCCCCTCCCAATTAGACATATATATCACATGAAAAATAAAAACACCTTTTTTTTTATTAAAAACTCATATATTTTAGTTAGAAAAAGCAAACTGCTGGAAGCAAGTGTTATGACTGCTTTTTGCCTCCTACCAGATTACCAGACCAAAGACACGTTTAACTTATTTCTGAAATATTTACCAGAAGTAGTAAGAACGTGGTTAAATCACTTAAAAAGTTATTAACTTCCCCTGATGAGAAAGGGCTTCAGTAATAACATGTGAGATTAGTGTTTTTCAAAGGCTGAACTCTGCGGAAACACTATTCATATATATCCACCAACTCCCATGGCAATTTCTGCAGAACTGATGAAATCAGCCCCATTACCAGTATTTTCTAGTTACCCTATGTTCTTAACTAAAACGTTAGTTTTAGGTTAACATACATCAAATTGCAGAGGCACTTGTTTCTTTGCGGGAAGAGGACGAATGGTCATCCACTTCTTGCGTTCATTAGACATTACTAGCACCACACGGCGATCTTTGGTCCATCTAAAAAACAGATGCATTCAATGAAAGAAAATACTATTAAAGAAGGACACACTGTACACAGAAGCAGAACCAGGAAAGCCCAGAAAGGTTGTTTATAAAGCTTTCACCATATATTTGAGATTTAACTAAATTCTACGGAAACTTTACCATAACTGATAATTAAAAACAAAACAGCCAGCCACCAAGGTGTTTCTCATTACCAATTATTAACATACTACAAAGAGATAACTGTGTTCTGCTTCAATATGTGGGGTTTTTTTAATTCCTTGTATGACTCTCTTCTAAGCAGTAACAAAGTTTCCCAAAAGAGGTTTTAAATGGCTGACAAAACGGTAAAATTTTCACTGTTTGGTCTTACTTACGGGTGTCTTGCCTTTGCACTACAGTATTTTTTGTTTCTGTCTGGCTCATTAACTTGACCATTTCTCCAGCACTGACCACAAACAAACTTCATCTTCAAATTAAGTGATCCATATTTCATTTGGTTCCCAAGGATCTTAAGCCAAAAAAATAACAACAACAATAAAAGGTACTTTGTATCTGCAAAGAAATCCATACATAATTATGAATTATCCCCTACGATGAAAGTTTACAACACATGTCCGGAAGCGGATGTTAGACTGCATGCCTTGTAATAGTTTAGCTTGGAATTTCAAACTAGACATTTCTTAACAAATGCATTTTTATTTAACTTCTGATTTAAGTATATGTACCCAGAAGTTGTGATAATATATACAAACTAAACACATAAGAGCCCTACATATTGAAAAGATAATTAATTGCCCTATGGCAGCTAACTCTGAAATTATCTTTAGGTTTTATGTTCCACCTATGACAGAATAAGCAAATCAAAAAAGGAATTGCATAGAAGCAAAGCAAGCATTTTAGCATAAGTGGAGCAAGCCGAAGAAAGCCTACAGCGAAAGATTATTTGAAGAGAGCGTTAAAAAAGTAATTTCTAAAATAAGCTATGTTATACACAGACATAGAAAAAAAATTATCACCAAAGTCACTGTAGAATTAGTTTAATGAAAAACTAAAATACCTGTGATCCATGTGCACTAGCTTCCATGTTCTGCCAGTATTTCTTTGATTCTTGAACAATAGTATCATGTGAAATACCTGTAAAGGAAGGGAAAAAGTTCTTGAGCACTTATGACTTGCAGAATTTCAGACATGCTCAAACTGGAATGCTACTGAAGCCCCAAAACATTTATCTATTTTTCTTTTTACATACTGTATACAGATACACACACTTATGGATGTGGATATACATTTACATCCATACACACAAACACACATACACTTAAGAATCTCATGAGGGCCTCCAAAACAGAAATATTGTATATATCATCACATTGAAGAGCAAACATAAAAGTTTTGTAAATTACAGATTGCTCAAATAAGTTAAGATACATCTTTAAGTAATTATTTAAACATAATGTACTAAACCTCTAATGACAATCCAATTAGAAGAGGTACATTGTATTATGGACCACAGAAAAACTATCCAAAATGCAAGCTGACAGACACTAGGTTGCCCCTGCCCTCTTTACAAAGATTTTAAACAAGCAATTGGGTTTTGTTTCAGAAAAAAATGTTCGTATCAATATTTTGGCTAATGTTCCTATCGGAGCTATACATTGCTCACACAGTGTAACATTTCCTGCTCTAATTCCACACAAACACAGACTGTCATCTGTGACAAAATAAAAATTATGCTTTCGGTGGCAAATCAAGCTTGGAGAACCCAACCCTTACTATAGGGTATTTGCAATCCTTGATTTTGTAGGGGCAGCTGGTGAGAAAATAACTGTTTTACTTTCACACAGAAACTTCTAAAGGGTCAACCCAGAAGAGAGAACAGGAAATCAGCAGTGTCTGTCTCTATTTGACTTTCTTCCTCCAAAATTTCCATGTCAGTATGACATCTCGTGTCAGTATGCCTGTACAAGATTCTACATCAAAAGCTGAAGCAACAAGGAGCCTCTTCTTCAAAGAAGGGACAGATGAGGATAAATCACAGACATAAAGGGGCAAAAATGCAAGGAACACTGTAACACATTGGGATTGCCACATCTCCCGTTTTCCTCCATGCATCACAATGATCCAACATGATTACTTAATACATGAAGTACTGCTGTCCTACAGAGCAAGGTAGGAAGAATGAGCAACTGTTACGCCGTACAAATTATTTACTGCTAACAGTTCAATTGCTTTTTAAAAAAAAAAAGTCATGGAGAGTTTGGAACTCATGACCAAGGAATGGGCTGTAAGTACAGAGACATGTCAATTCACAAGCTATCAGCTAGAAATGAAGTAGTAAAAATTTGTTATCCTCAGAGAAGCCAACAAAAACAAGCCAGATCAACAAAAAGCAGCCAAAATGTCCTGTGTAAGCATGAACAGAAAAATAGTTAAGTTCTATCAACACATACACTACTGAGAGACAGAGTAGCAAACTGGAAAGGTTTCTTTTCTGGCTCACTGTGTAACAATATCAGAACGGCAGTAAGCTAAAAGAAAGGCTTAACAGTGGAAAAACTTGATTCTTGTACCGGGGGATGGAGGGAAACAATGCCATAAATATTTCAAGCTTTTCTTTCAGTGCTCTGTGAAAAGAAATGTCATCAAACTCTGAAGGTTTTAAAACAAAACAAACAAAAAAAAACGAACTAGTTTGACTTGGATTGAATATCTGCTCAAGACTTCTAGTTTTATTTCAAGGAAAAAAAAATCTGATTATAATGAGCAGTCTTGACAGTTTTTATTATCAAAAACTTGCTAATTTTGAATAGCTAGTGGCCTACTCAACAATTTTTATCATATTTTCATTACTGTTTATTGAATATGCTGTATGAAAGATTCCAGCAAATTGTAAGTGAATGCACTGATCCCAAGTTGCTAATTTCAGAAGGGAGTTGAGACAAGAAAGAACTGGCATTACAATGAAGAGCAAAGCGAGCATTTTGCCAAACATACCTGTTTCCTTTTGCATTATCCAGACTTTAAGCTCTACCAGACTGTGAGCATAAAAGCATTTATCCTCTCGTAAGCAGCCATAATGTACTTCATGTCTGCACAGGTCAAGCTGACATCGAACTTGAAAAGGCCGGATTTTGGAATATTTCACCATAGTTTCTCGCAAAATGTGGACAAGGCACCTGTTTTGGAAACAGTTAATTTTAGATATTCCTTAAAATGACTTTGTTCATACGTGGAAAAACACGTAAAATAACCATCCCTCATCATAGCTTATTCAAATGTATTTTTAACACATTTTACTTGCGATCAGAAAGCCAAAAAAGTTTCCAGAAGGAAGTAGCATGTGATTATCATTTCTAGGCTTCGTAAACTAACATCACAGAACAGTACTCTTGAGAAATCCAGAGGTCCATCTCCTGCAAAGCATTACTGAATTCAATCCAACTGGATCACCCGTCTCCAAGAGGGAACGCATATTATGTCCACTTTCAAGTATATATCCTGATCTACCTACGAACACAAGTACTTATTTTTTTGTAAAGAGTTGATGTATCACAGTAACAGCCTAGCTCTTATAGCTGTAGTGTTTCCTCAGTATAGGGAAGTGGAGTACAAACAGGGCAACTAAAATTCTCCCTCTTACATCTCCATGATACAAAAATGCAAGTCTATTAATTCCCCAGAAGTTATTTAACACTACTACCACTATGAAGTCTTTGTTAACTTTCAAAGAATAAGTAAAGACACTTTGCTCACGCTCTTTTTAATCAACTGCATTAATAGGGACTATGGTCTATTTCAGACACTGTAATTAAGGTAAACCTGTTCTTAACTGACCAAGTTAAAACTAGAGAAAAATAATCAAAACCGACCCAATATCAAACTTGTGAATTCCTATATTAATTTAACATCACACATCTATTTACATCAATGCAGCTCACCAGGTAGATAAGCAATTAACAAACTGACACCAAAACCAGTAAGATTCAAACATCAGGGTGGATACCACTAATTTTTAATGCATTGATAAAGAAATAGTTCACTTTCAATTAGGTTACACGAGACAATCCTTGTTCAGTAAGTTTTTCTTATCAATACTGCCAAAGCATTAACAATAAGCTAGGAAGAGAAGTTAATCAAGAGGTAAGAAATGAAAGTCAATATTAAAAAATGAAACCTTTGCTTTTAATTTGAAACTTAAAGAGATGGTATTTCAGACATACTTGTTATCTTCAAAGTCATGCATAGCAGGGTGAGAACAAGAAGATGAGTTATCCTTGTTCCTTTTGCTTATTATTCTGGGTTTGTGATCAAAACATTTCTGGAATACAAAAACAGGTAATTATAGAGTATGTATTTTATACATTTAAAAATATACCTCACCTTAGAGATTTTAACAGAGACTTCAAGTAGTCTCTAATCTAAAGCTAGCCAGATTGTTACTGAAAATGCATTTCAGACTTTACAAATTAGTCATGCATGAACCAAAATATTTATTTCCAGGTAATTTTATTATCTGTTATATTTTTCATTGTGTCATTAGAAATAAAGCAGCACCTCACAAAGAAACATAAATAATCCATGATGCTCTTGAAGAAGTCGGGACACAGTCAAGTTGATCTTTCCATTTCCTCCAAAAAGAGCTTCTCGACTAAAGGCTCCTTTGCGCTCCAGTGTCCACACATCTATCTCCTCTTGGCAATACGCAAACGTGCAATGACCTGGATATCTGCATTCCTCTTCAGCAGCAACATCTAAAATGAGAACATTGAATATGACATTGCTTTTACACAACCTTTATTGGAAATCCACCTTAACACTTCCTTTATCTCCATTTCAAATGTTTTTGTTAAAGAAGCTACATCTGCTGTAAATGGGTCACTTAAGTCTAGCAGACAGAAGCAAAACCTTATGCTGAATGACTTGCTGAAAATGTAAAACTCCTCAGAAAGGCTGATGCATACCTCCACCAACTATCCTTTTCTAGTCTAAGGCAGCAATGCTGAGAATCCAGAATACCCTTTGCTTAAATACAGTCAGGTGTAGCTGTTAATTAACCCATGAGTCGTCTTGCTTATATCGTAAGTAGAGGTTCATACTGCAAAAGTCTAACAAGAATGCTTTTTTGTTGTTGTTGTTTTAAAGAGTAATAGCTCAGTACTCAGAAGAAAAGTTGTTAATGATGAAGAACCGTAAGGAAGTACAGTGCATGTTCTCTGAATAATCACATTAATGGTCAAAATATGGCTCTCCTTACAGCCTTTGAAAATATAAACAACCCAGTGAACTTCCTTCTCCACCTCCCATGAGCAAGAATAAAAACAAACTCATTCCATACTTCACTGTGGAAAAGCTAAACCGTACTACTTTGAGTATTGGCATTAATATTTTACTATCTGTAACACATACCTTTACATATATAATATGGTCCCACGTACTGTGTCTTTGTTGGTCTTGGACGTATTTTTTTCCATGATTTATCTTCAGAATTTTTTATTCTGCCAATTAGAATATCCTTCTTACATTTATGTTCTAAACTGGGATGGTAAGCGTAATCCAATAATTTAGGGCCTGAAACAATCACAGAAAATTGCATATATTTACATAAATTGCATCATACTTTTAACATTTCCATACACAGGCTGGCACATAAGCCCAAAAGCAAAGTACATGAACACGCCGTATAGAATTCCTACTTGCAAAGTTGCACCAGCAACTTTGAAGAACCTAGTCATTAAAAGCCATGTCAAACAGAATGGAAAAAAAAAATACTTACAAAAAATACTTACAAAAGGACCACTCTCATCAAGAAAAAAAAAACAAAACACAAGTTACTTGGGGAGGGATGCTGTGTTACAACCTTAAGATTACTTTGAGACAGCAATAAATTGCTGCCTTTTTTCAAATTCCGAAGTATATATTGCCATAAGACTAATCTAAAACTTGAATTGCTTATTTATAACAAGTCAATGCAGATTAATTCCAAGGATCAGTAAATGGCTCTCTTAACCTTCAATTTTATTGTATTAGAACAGTTACTATGTTCAGAGACAAAACATGTTAGGTAAGAAGTACCAAAGTGCCAAAGAAGTACCTGTGCCAAAAATATAAATGTCAATCCTAGAACTTTGTGATTTTGGAAATAAAAATATGCCCAGCTTTAAACTCTGTTTTTAGAATAATACTAAAGTGAAGATTACATTACCACTAAAATGAAAAAGTCAGGGAAAGGGTCTGAAGATGAGAATTCCAAGAACCAGTAAATGGCTCTCTTAACCTTCAATTTTTATTGTATTAGAACAGTTACTATGTTCAGAGACAAAACATGTTAGGTAAGAAGTACCAAAGTGCCAAAGAAGTACCTGTGCCAAAAATATAAATGTCAATCCTAGAACTTTGTGATTTTGGAAATAAAAATATGCCCAGCTTTAAACTCTGTTTTTAGAATAATACTAAAGTGAAGATTACATTACCACTAAAATGAAAAAGTCAGGGAAAGGGTCTGAAGATGAGCGAGCAATGCTCAGTGCATTTTGCTATTTAAGGGATTACGAAAACAAGAGCGTGACCCCGTTTCCCCAGACGTGAAGCTGATGGAACAGTACCATTTCAAAAGTAGGTAGTAAAAGCAGGAGACACTTAAAGACTTTGATAGAGATGCAAAGAAACAGAAGAAATAGATGCTTTGATACAAAAAGTCAAGATAGGAACACGTTAAGTACTTCCGCCAACATTTTATAGCTCCTGCTTTTAACAGAACATGCTCTATGGATTTTCAAACATCACTTCATGGATTTTTCTCGTAAAAATAATTTTGAACTAATATAAAAGTTCTTAAAACTAGAACAGTCATCCCCTAAATGTCTTGATAGAATTCTTTGTAAGATCTGTTACTACACTGTAGTTTAGTAGTATATATCAAGGACTTGAAAGACAATGCTTATTTTTAAGATTAGTCTTAATAAAAGCTACTGCCTCGAGAATACGGCTCTGTTTAACAGCAACAGCTCAGGCCTAAGACATTAGTTATATTAAAGCCCAATACTGGTTAAGATCCTTTGAGTCAATACAGTGGAGTTAATTATTACTAAGGTTTGGAAGCCGCAGGATTATGATTTAGAATTAGTTTGAAAGAACAATAAAACAGATGGGATGTGAAGGTTACCAGGTACTTTGAACTGCGGTTCAATTCCCCATGGCCAAGCAGAGAGAGTACCGCAAGGTTTTTTTAGTCTTGAGCAAAGGTGTCATTCTTCACAGTATGCTGGGGGTTGGGAGGAAAGTGAATACAGAATGTGAACAACCTTACACAGTAAACCTACAGGTTGGGGAAAGCGTGTGGTGATTTGTGGTGGTTTTAGGAATCAAGAATCTGTTAGGACAAGAAATAAAGACAAGAAGAAAGAAGATAAAATAGCTGTTGAAACATTTTATCAGTTCCATAATCATAAGATCGCACTACGTCTGCAAAGAGCAAGTCAGGATTAAGACTGTTTAGAAGTCAAAAGTATTTTAACTTATGAACACTAAAGTTTTAAATGTATGCTTTTCAATTTCTTAAAAAATCAACCCAATTGAGTCCAAAAGTCTCTTACCTTTTTTGACAAAACATAACTGGCAGGCCTGTCTTAGTTCATGTGTGCCTTCTAATGGATTTCTTCCCGCAAGTGCTGAAGATACAGGTATATTAGCAGTCGCACTGCTAAAAACATTTGCAAAGTCATTTCTAGTTTGGCCTGCAATTCCCATGTAATTTTCGGACCCAAACAAACTACTAGGGCCATTTATCTGTTGGAAGAAAGCGTATTTTACTCGATCTATTTAAGTTATCCATACTCGATAATTTTAAGTTATCCACAATTAAAATTTAACCTACTGAATTTATTTTTCAAAGCATAAGAAAGACTGCACACAAAAAATTCGTAATACAAATTTAACCATATGTCTAAGAAGAGGACACAGATTTTACAAAAGCTGTACACCCAGCATAGACTAAGCATATAACAAGACCCAGCCAGGTACAGGGAGAACAACAGTACTTGCCAGGATAATTATTGTTCCATCCTGGCTCATGAGGATGCAATCTTTCATGCCACTCTTCCCCACATAATCAATGGCCAGCAGCATGATTGAAAATATACAGCATGACTAGAACAGAGAGACCAGATTCTCAGACACAAGTTGATCTCTGCTCTGTTCCTGTACTGGTACAGTTCTCCAAGATTCCTAACATTTGCCACTTAGATTGTGAGAGATCTTCTCTCTCTCAGGTTGGTTATTTTACACTTCCACAGTAATTTACAGCAAGTTCCTCAGAATGGAGGAGTGCCTATGACAGTAGTCAAAGTTTGCATATATAAAACAACATCTGTAAATTTTTTCTTCTGTTCAATTACTGTGATCTACTGTACAACTGTTTTCCAAGCCAGAATCATCTTTTAATGGTAAAAGTGCTATTTTTTAGAAATAGAAACTTCTACTGTAACAATTAAGACCTATGTTAAGCCTTCAAGGTGTTATGATGTGAAAGAAAACATGAAAAATACTTACAAACAACGGGGAATTACTGTTGCTAAGTGTTGGTGTTCCATCCCTAGAAGCTGAACTTGAGAGGTCTAATGGAATAAAAAGAAGCTTTAATTATTTCAGTTCCTCAAAACACCCTATGCAAAAAATTATTTATTATTCCTGAGACAAAGGTTTGGTTTTTTTGACAAACACCAAAGGGTTTGTTGTTTGCTATAATTATTTTTTTCAATCATGTAAAAGCCCCTTGTAAACATCTGGGCTGAAAAATTACTAGGTAATCATCTTCAATATAACCATCCGATTAACATCAGCAGTAGCTTCACAGGCATTTACTGAAGCAACATGAAGATACTGGTGCAGTACAAAAAAGGTAGCTAGATAAGCAATAGCTGACTATCAAAAATGAGGAGACGAAAGAGGATTAAGAGGTGGTTCTTTTTTTAATTTTATTTTGTGAACCCGGCTTCATTCTGAAGAGCATGCTCCTATAACATTGGTAATTACAGACAAAACATTATTTTTTTCTATCTTTTAGATAGAAAAGACAGAATAGCTTTTTTTTTTTAATATCTTGTTATTTCACATACCCAATTTCACTACATAATTATAGTCCCTAGAGTTTGAATCCAAACATGTAATACTGGTATCTTTTCAGAGTACACAGTTATATTAGCCTTTCAAAATTCTTGTTTATTGCCAAATCATCAGAAATGGTTTAAGCAGTAAGAACACCTTTGTTTTAAAAAAAAAAAAAACAAAGGTTGAAGGAACATGGTTCCTTCTTTATACTTCTCCACCTGAAACAAGTAATTTACCCAATAAATGTAGACCTTGGAGCATGCTTATGCAGACCTTAAGTAAACAAAAGCTTTATTTATAAATTCTAGTGTACAACCAACACCAATTATCAATACCCTCAAAAACTGTGAGCACGGGTCAAATGTTACGGAAGTGTTAAATATTACTGAACAGTTGTGAAAACTCATTTGTTAAAAAGAGAAGCCAGTTGGCTCATGCATAACTCACTCTCATCATAAAAGGTTAAATATTAAGACTAATTTCTTACCTCTTTTTGGGTCACTGATTGAGAAGGTGCTTAATGGTGAACAAAAATTTTCCAGTGAAGAAGCCAAAGGCTGTGAAAAGATTTCTGAAAGAGAAGGTGAAGGAACAAACCCTGCACTAACTGGCAGTGTCCCCAACAAAGAGGCAGAGAAAGGTACACTAGGAGCTACGCTCCCTGCAGGAATAGGTCCTCTGGCTCCTGTAGTTTGCTGGAAAAAAAGAAGTTTAAAAAGAATGTTCACACTCAGAAAAAAAAAACCCTCACAAGAACACAATGTGCAATAGTATTTCTCTTAGTAAAGTTTTTGCAAAGTTTTTTTATACCTACTGAAAAACAGTAATAAAAAGTACATTACACTACTACAGTACCGTACAGGACTACAGTACATTCAGAGAACTACAGTAATCAAACCCTAAACAATGCTCTAATACAAGGAATCATTAATGAAGCCACAACTTTAAAGGTTCAGTTAGCTGATGTTTATTAACATATTTGGATTTTTTTATGAGTCAGATCAGAGCTGAATTTCCAAATTATGTAGAAAACATAAGACAATAGGGAAGAGCAGCAAGAGGCAGAAACCTACATGATTTTTTTCTAAATAAAGAGAACATAATTCAAATTGCAGTACAGTAAAGAGTTAAGAGCTTTGAAATAAATCCTCAGATACAATCAAATGACACCATGTTCTGCAAAGGCCTGATCACCTTTTTTTCCCCCATGGAAAACAACACATCCTTCTGCACACCCCTGTTAAGGACGTTACCGGGTGGGGGAGTTTCCCTCCCTCCTCCCTGTCACCCCAAGAAGCTCCCCCTTGCCTGGAGACTGACCAAATTGCTCTGCAGAGCGTTTGGCCAACGTGAGACTCCCTCTGTTCCCCAAGCTGTTAGCCTACAGCTCACTCAAGATTCTACACTACAAGAGGCTGCAGTGTGTCTTGGAAGATTTTATTTCCTCCTGGCTTTCACCACGGCAAACTTAGAACAGCATAGACTATTTCAGTTGGAAGGGACCTACAGTGATCATCTAGTCCAACTGCCTGACCAATTCAGGGAACTTTGTAGGATCTCTTAAAAATAATTACTTTCTGCATTTCTGAAATACGTTCTACAAAACAAAGTGCATAAATCAGAAAATTAGAAGCCCAAGTATTTTTTGATTTAAAGATTTAGAACTGCATCCACAGCTGAACGAGGAACTAAAATCACAACTAACTGAAGAATTAAATATGCCACAGTCTCATTTAACGTTGCAATACTAAGGGTTCCAAGTGACTGGCAGGGCCACAGCAGAGTCAGTAACCTTGCTAATAAGTTCAGACATCTCTGCTCATCAATCAGAGCTCTCATTCCGACTAAGAGTTGAGGAACTTTGTATGCTTCACTGTCTGTTCTAGCTCTGGAATAATGGTGTAATTAAGAACAACTTTTCATGTGCCTAAATTTCTCTAATAATCTCTTCTGAAAAATATAAAAAGTTAGGCTCATGATGGTCTATTTCTGGTTATCCAGGAGGTGGATCTGGACAAAGCTGATTGCAGAGACAGTAGTGAATGCACTAGAAAACGGCCGCACAAGAATTACTGTCCTGCAAAGCTATTAGCGTAAGTTTAACCACAGTGTTTACAGCTAGAGAGTGGGCACTCCAACACACTCGCATGTTCTGAGAGGGTTTATTTGCACAAAAAAAAAAAACCAAAAAAACCACGCCACACAAGCCCAGAGTTCAAATGTCTACTTCACTATTCATAGTACTTCCTAGAAGTAGTATCCCTCCCACTGTGGCAGTATTGGTAGTAGTATAGCAGTATTTCTGAAGTATCTCTCCTCCAGCAACCTTGCTCAGGTTTTCCCACACACAAAGCCAATACAATGGCCCTTGGAGCTCTGCTGGGTCCTGGTATCTTTGCAGCCACATTTGTAAGAATCTGCACCCGAGAGAATCAACCTGACCGTGCACAAATACAGCTCAATGTAACTAGGAAAGTCAACTCACATTTCACTACTAGCCCACTTGATAAAAATACAAGATCCCCCTCATACGTACAGTCTGTTGAGAAAGAAAACAAACAAAAAGGTCTTACCATTACACTTTCATCTGGATCAGGCACAGAATCAAGTAATTCATCAAGTTCTTCCCCGATAATTATATCTCCATCTCCACAATCTAAACACGCTTCTGGCATAGGGAAAG
>NW_010548925.1:17012-29504 GCF_000687285.1 Phaethon lepturus
CAACACTGCAGAAGGCAAAGAAACCTTTTCCACTTGAAGAGGCATAACAGAAGATAAAGATGGTACAGGTACTGATGACGCTTTGGATACTTCAGAAACAAAGTTTGATGAAGAAGCGGCAGAAACCATCTCTTGCTTCTGGTCAGATAAGTCTGAAACAGGGAAAATAGGAACGACTAGAACTTTTGTTCAAATATGTAAAATCATCTTGCATAACTTGCATACATGACAAAGTAGGGGGTGAGGGAGTAGAGAAACATGAAGAATGTTTAAGCAAAAACATTAAATGTTTTCAGCTTCCACTAACTTCCAATTAATGTGTACTTACATCTCAGTGCTTATATATTACTCAAAGTAAAAAAGACAGGAAAAGTTACAGGTCTGATACTTTACTAAATCTTTAGTATATTCTCCCCTCCCTGTTTTTCCAGGTTGAAGAGAACAGTATGAGACAATCACTATAGGAGCAGTTACAATCAGATCACATTGAGGAGACTGAAAGGGAATTTGCTCAGCCACTTAAATACGTAGTTTTAGAAGTGAATAGATCAGACTTTTTACTATAGATCTTTCAACAGACAAGATGAATTCTCTGAAGGAATTTCTTAAATAATAAAACTAGATATGCATGGCATATATAGCTTCCTAGCATTAATCTTGTAACACAGGAAGACTCACCTAACTCAATATCTTCTACAGAAGAATTCTGTAAGTGAGAAAAAAATACCTCTCAGCACTTTGCACAAAAGCCATTAATTTTCAAATACATATTTACAGACTAAGAATGTAAATCCTCAAATTCAGGTGTTATAAAATTTGAAATTTATGAAGTCTGATGGAATGTAAAGGTGAAGAAATTTTTTAGATAAAGCATCCATTTGCAGACTGAAATCCACTCATGGTATCACTAAAAACCTGCAACCAACCAACCAAAGTGAGAGTAATACTTCAGAGAATGAAAGAGTCTAAACAGTATCTTAAATGAGCTATTCCTACGTTTTCTCATTCATTTACAGCTGATTGTCTATATTCCGGGAAAAAAAGTCCGTAAGATGAAGATTAACTCCTCTTCATCACTGCTATTCAGACATATTACAAATATCAAGATAAATGCAAGTTCAGCTGCTAGTGAAGGTCAAATTTGGACAAATGCATAAATTAAAAGGGATTTTATCCCAGCACCCTTTACTTGGATAACTGTCAACAAAATATAATAAATAAATAAGTAAGCACATTAACTATGCCCTTGCCTCAAGACAGTAGAAGTAAATATATTAATTGCACTGAATTTACTGTTTTAGATAACATTTATTCTAAAGATAGCTGGAATGATAATCTTATATCCCAGTCTGCCCCAAATAAATAGCAAAACTGAACACAAAGATCAATAGAACCCTAAAGTCCAAAATAACAGCATCTTACATAAAACGTCAATTGCACAATTTTCACCTCATGGAATTATAAAATAATGATTCCCTGTAGTTTAAAGTCAGCTTGCACTTGCAGCATGTAAAACCTTACCTGAGTTGATACATCACTAGAAACAGAATTTGAGGAGGGTGGCTGCAATGAAAAGATACCTTCATTAAATACAAAATTGGTATCAAGAGAAGGAAACCTCAATGTAAAATGTTAAAATAAAATCTTACCTTTGCTCTTACATATGCTTTCCTTATTTTTAACCCTAGTTTTTGAGCTAGTTCTTGGGTAAGCTTAATCACACTTTCATCCTAAAAGACATAAATAAAATTTCATCGTTTACATGTACTTGTCATCTAATCAAGACATCTGTTTCCACCTCAGTCTATATTCTGCAAGATCCCTTTATGCAGAATGTCTCATAAAGTAACTTTACTCTTTCACAAACATATGGGACTGTAGGCTAACGCTGAAAAATACAGCTACCCTCAAGCAAAATCACTACAATATTTGGAATTTTTTAAAAAGACAGAAAATAGACGGTATTCTTCTCTTCCATTTATTTGAATCTAAAATAATGTAAAGATTTTTCCAAAACCAGAGAAGTTCAAAGAAGTGGGGGCTTTTATTGGTGGATGTTTTTGTTTATTTGAGGAGGGTGTTTGGTTTTTGAGGGGATGGAGGCTTGTTGTTGTTTCCTTTTTAGAGAAATTGAGGGCCACATTTCTGGTTACCACAATGTCAGCTACTACATAACACTGCTGCATTTTTAATGAGAACTCCATATTTTGGCAGTAATTGCATCATACAACTAGAAAAGCTGAGCTAAAAGCCTGGTCGTATTTTACTCGGCTCTATAGTTGTAACAACTATCCATTTAAATTATTTTAAGATTTAGTTTTCAGAATGTGTCCTACAGCTAGAAAAAGCTATTTATAAAACTTATAGAAAGGCATATAAACCTTAAGCAAAACCATTCAGGTTTGGAGATGCAAAGTGAGGATCCAAAGTCCAAAGTTACACATTCAGATAAACTGCTGTGTCTTTGAAAACACAAACAAAACCTTCTCTATATCAAGAGAGAAACCTAGGCTCAACAGTTTGTCTAGCCATTTCACTATAATTTTTTCTGTAGAAAGGTGAAAAAAATGTAACTTGGTATTCTGTCCTGTGGTCAGGACAGAATCACAAGTCCATTCTGAGCAACGGGTGTAAAGTTTCCATCAGCATTTTATTTTAGTTCAAATCAGGAATGCATTCCTGAAGTGAATCTCTTAATCATCCTCTCACTGCATTTTAGTTTGCCTTATGAAGTGTCTCAGAGCACCAAATTAGATTCATTTTGGATGAAACTAAATTGAATGTGCTGCAGGAGTGCACTTGATGCACTCCAACTCTTTAAAAAAAAAAAAAAAGAAAAACCAACCAAGCAACCAAAACCCCCAAAAATCACAACCAACCATAGAAATCGGATCCTCAGGACCAGCATTTCAGTCTACAGATCCTGTCCCATTATATGACACATTGCTTGCTAACATAGACATAGCCTAAGATTAGAGGGGCATAGTAAGTGATTTAGCTGGAGGACAATGCACAGATAAGAATGTTACTAAATGCTTGGAAAACTAAAATACAGTTATCAAAAGAATCAATATTATAATTATGGGCGTTTTTTTTTCTTTATGTCATGATTATACTTCTGACCGTGGAGAATTTTAAACAGTTAAGTCAGTGGTTCTAGTGTTGTTGCAAACATTTATGGCACTTGACCCCCACTGCAAATTGACCATTTCTTTTGCTGCAAGTTAACACAACAAACTGAGCTTGGGGACTGTAATCTCTGCTATCAGTCCTCACTTCCACAATAAAAATTAATTCTTAAAAGTAATAAAAAATACTGCACTGAAAAACACCCAAACCAAGCAAAAAATCTTCAGTGGTCTTGATGTAAATCTATGTTTCCTGTACTAAATCTTTAAAAATAACCATCAATACATAATTTACCTACCTGTGGCACTGCAAGAGAACATTTCGCTACAGCATCATAAGCCTTCTTATACCTTCCCAATTCATTCAGCGCTTTTGCTTTCCGATAGAGAGCTCTGAAATTGTTTTCATTCAATCTTAGTGCTATCTCACAGTCTTCTAGAACTTTTTCATGCAATCCCTATGTGGAGAAAAAAAGAAAAAAGGCACTACTCAGAACTACTGTCATCAAAATACTGAATTTAAACCATATTAGATGAAGGTATCGAAACACTATAAGACATTGACCAAGGCTACTGCACTCTGCATGTATGAGTTTTGCTAAGTCACCAACTTATGCAACTACAAAGCAGGGCCATCATTCATGTAAAATCCAGTAACAGTTATGAAGACAATTTAGCTCTTTCACAAGAGCCATCTTATTCCACAGAGAAAGCAGCAGACTCAGGTGCAATCAGCAGTTTAAATGGATAAAAATACTGTTCCACCAACTTCCAAGCCTAGTATGACTCTTTTGTGTCAATATTCCAGTATTAGTAACTAAAAATATCTCAATAATTACATTTATAAAAAGAAGAAATTAAAGAATATGCCAAAATGAGGATTTGTAACACGCCAATTCTCAAACTAACACCAAGAGCTTTTCACTCACTAGGAAACTTTCCAGGTCTTCGTACATTTTTAGCGTATTGCTCTTGAGAAATCACGCAGTTTAATCAGAAGCTTACCATATTTGAAAAACATGCTATCCTGTTCACGTGCAGCTTCTCTAAAATATCATCAGAAACATGGATTTCTTCAGAATTAGCATAATCAGCTATATTTATAGCTTCTGTATAGTGACTCAGTGATCCTCTCCAATCACCTTCTCGATATACATCATTCCCTTCATTGAAAAGATTTCTAACAAGCTCTCGTATAAATAACTGGAACAAAGAAAAGAAACACTCATACAGAACAGTATTTGTGTTTATCTTCCATATTTCCAAATACATTTTTAAATATAAAACTTACACTTGTAACTTCACTGAATCAAAATGAAATGCAAAACTTTTGCCTATACTGGTATTTTTCTTCTGATATTTTCCAAGACAATCTCTAATATTCGACACCACAATACATGTAAATAAGAGAGGCTCAACTACTGATAAAAGAATTACTCGTATAAGTTAAAAAAAAGACACACACCACATATATATATATATATATGTCCCCTACACTCTTTTAGCAAGCAGCAGCCATAGCAACTGGCAAATGAGTAGTACACAAAGGCTGCTGCTTTTGCAGAGCAAAAGATTTTGTAGTCTAAAATGTGAACGATTGCATGTTTATCTAATATGTTCTCAAATCCAATGAAACCACCTACCATTGGGTAAAAACGCTAAAAAGATAAGCCTGAAAATATAAGTAAAAGTTATGGAAAATAATAACATGTACAGAAACAAAATGTTGTGAAGATTTATATGACTGAGGTCTTCTTATCTCACTTTTGGTGTGCTACTCTAAACTTTACTCAGAATAGCACATTGTTTTATCCAATGAATGCCCCAAAATTCATCCTTAACACTAGTAGAGAAAGAGTTAACGTGAACTGCTGTATGAGTGAATTCCGTGCATCCAAATATCTGAACACCTGTATCACAATATAAGTAGTCCTCCAGTCCCAATACTGAGCATTGTAAATTACCATTCATACTATACCATTACTTAAATGATGATTAAAAACAAGAATAAATATAGTAAGATAGGTCCATGCTAAAAACCCTTCTGGAAATGCAAAAGTAATTTCATTACCTCATATTGTTCTTGTGTCCCTGGATAGGGCAAAGTAGATCTAAAAAAAGAAATTACAAAATTCACTTATTATAAATATTGCTTAAAAGATGATCACATTGGAGAATACTGGTTCTCACTAAAAGCAGTCTCGCTGCAACAGGCAAATCTCTAAATATCATCAATTGCCTGCACTGAACAAGGCTGGAGTACTGTTAGATTAGTTTTGATTAAATAACTGTTTTCTGATTACTAATGACTCATTTTCATTTAAAATTACATAGCCAGTCTTAACTCTGCTGTTCAAAACGTATTAAGGTTTTGAATGCTTTCAGTTTAAAACCTCAATGTTGTTTGTTTAAAAACAATTTCCCTCCTCTCCTCCACTGTGCAGAAACAGATTATACACGAGGAGAACTGCAATCTTCTTGTAAGTATTATAAAATGACAAATTATCTGTCAAAAGAAAACATCGATTTTAATTAAGTCATACCAATGACACTACAAGTAGTAAGACTTCTTTTATATGACACACAACAGAGATTTTCTCTAGCACATTTACTTCTAGTATTTACTTCTAACTTTTCAGGAAGAAAACCAGGAACCCTTTCCCTCATATAGGTTATCTGAGAATCTGTTTCTAAGTAATTTTTTAAAGGGCAGTTGTCTTTTTGTTTTAAAGAACGCCTTATGCGAGCAGTGAACTAGCGTGAAATTTCACAATGATTTTAAGCTAGCCAGGATCTTCTAGAGAAGAATTTGGCATTGATCCAAATGAAAATGAACTAAGATGATTTTTCATTAGGTTAAGTTTTAGTTCCACAGTCGAAACACTTAGGTAGTGGTGAGCAAGCCCATCCCTTTCATTAGCAACCTAGTCTTAGGTGTAGCTGTCCATAGGGATAAGGTGGATTTTCATTCCATCAACATTTTCCACCCACCAAAAAAATTCAGTGCTGATTTTTCTCAAAGGCAGAAAAGGAATACCCTCCCACCTTCAATCTGCTCTGTTTGGGAACAAAGAGGGGTTCTGTCTTTTCTTTAAGACTGCTCTCCATGTTCGTGTTCGCAAATATTCTGAGGAGAAACACAGGTCCCCTTCCCTCCTCTGCTGGTGCTATATTAAAGGGACTTTCCCAGAGCTATCCATCTCACATATATATGTGTATAAGCACACAAGAATAAAGCCACAAAATCATACTCTATAAACTGGAGTCCTTTCTTAATGTCCTGTTGTCTAGTGCTTCTCTCTTCCGACACATTGGACATGTTATCCTGAACATCCACTTTTCGGATATGCCACTCCTCAAAAAGGAAGAAAGATAAATGGCTGTTAATATATAGCAGTTTGCGTTTGGACCTGAAGGGTCCAATCTCACATCAACACTAACCCATCATACAAAGATGACACTGCACCACAGCTTCAGAGAACACACTCTGAGGCAACATCAAACGCCGCAGTGCTCACAGCGACGCAGGCAGAAGCCCCAGGTCGGAACCAACACCAGCTCTGTCAGCGCCCAGTTACACAACGCTTCTACAGAAAACCTTTCTTCCAATTTCTACTTCATCTTTGGTTTTCCACTTAACTACTCTAGATCATGGAAAGTCACGTTAGTGAAACTAAAGCAAACTACAAGTGCAGCTTGCACGCATTACTGCTAAACTAAGGATCCACATTGTCTCCTTTAATAGCTTTATACTTCTTCTATTGGTTTGTTGAAGTACAAATAATCTCAAGACCCTGGTATATTTATTAATAAAACCCAAACTGATTAAAAACCTACCATCAGCGTTTAGAGTAAGATAAGTCAGTTCTACAGTCTCTTATCATAATCCAACCACTAATGTGTAATTAGCAGCAAAATACTACTGCTTTAATAATATCTACCAGCTGATCAAGGTGAAAATTTTGGAAACTTTACCAGTACCTACTTCATGTGAAAAACTGAATTACTTCAGTGTAATTCCACATCATCAACTTGGCATTTAAATCCAATTTAAGTAGTCTGAATCAGTGAATTCTTCTTTCTTCATGTCTTTCATTTACTGGATTTACAAATGTTCAAGTTAAATAGGCTAAAACGATCTGCATAACCTTTGAGATAAGACTATGTAAAATATGGTTTCACAGCTGCATACAGTTGTGACTAACTGCAATATAAGACCACAACTTGTTTTTAAAAACAAACAATCAAACAAAAAACCACACAGCAGGACAAAGCTTCATTCTGAAAATAGTGAAATTCAAAAAAAGGCTTTTACCTTGAGGAAATACGTATTTTTGTGAAGAAAATTACTTTTTGTAGGAATTTATAGTTAAGAAAAGAAAAAAAAAACGCAACTGCATGCAGTACATTTCTGTTAGTCTTGAAACTAAGCTAAAACAAGCCAGTATTTTGTGCCAGGGTACCATTTCACATCAATGACAGAAGAATGAAAACAAGTGAAATAAAAACCAAAATAACCCCCAGTAAACTCAACAAAATCCTAACTGAGAATAGAAACCGGCTGGAGAAGATACTCAGTTTCTCCAAATGATTTGGAATAATGGAACAACCTGAAGAGCTTTCAGCTCTAGTAATGTTTACAAACCTTTCCAAAGCATCTTAACCGAACTTATGAAGTTTACACCATTTCAAGTCATTAAAGCTTAGCCCTATCGTAACATATTCCTAAAATAAGCATAAGAAACAGTAATTTTCTTAAGGTCACTAAGCAAATTAAGGGAAGCACTCCAGGGTCCCCATTTCACCTCACTTCCTACTGTGACCTCTAATGTCAGCAAGCTTTAAAACAATAAAAATAAGAATCAGTCTGTAGATAAACATAATGGACAGCTGCAATAGTTCACTGACATGAATTGCTCAGATATTGCTTGTTTAAGTATATAAATAGCACTTAGTAATCCACTCTCCAGAGAGGAAATAACTGTGAACACTTTTTGTTACTGTTTTTCGTGTTATTTTATGTATCATGTTTTCTTCCACAAGTTAGTACTACACACTGTGCTTTTGGTGTCCATGGGAAAGACTTTCATTATAAGATAAATGTTTTAATGGATAACAACCACATATCTATGAAGAAATCTAAACAGAAATGCCAATAGGAAATTTATTGGGAATCTGAATGTTTTTTATTTACTCATTCATGGTTTAGGTTTTAGAATTCAAACGAGGGCTAGTAAGAGTAAAAAGTTCTCATAATCAGAGACAGCAGCAATATCAGCATATGCTTTCCCACAAAAATAAGCAAGCTATGTAAAACACATTTTAGTCCCCTGAATAACAGCTGACAAAGTAACACCTTGCCAACACAACAGTTTTGCATATGTCAAGATCTGGGCAAGTATCAAGATCAGCTTTACTCTACTAATTTTAATGAACCCTAATACTTCACACCAACAACTTACAAAGAGATGAAGAAAGTCCAATACAGTAACAATTGCATTTATTTATCACCTCTAGCACATATATTAAAGAATAAATGATATACTGAAACTTAGGGATGTGCAGATCCAATTTCTCCATAACAATAAAATTAATAGAAATGTTACAAACTGGCATCACAGATAAAATAATAGCTAGCAAGTGATGAACATATGTGAGTGGTGTAATTTATTATTCAATGCAGTCTTCTATTTTTTCCCTACTTACTCATCTGCATCTATAAGATGTTCAGGCACAAAGTATCATTCCTTAACATACTTTGACAGTCATATTGGTCCAGTATTTGATGATTTTGCAAAGGATTTAAAATTGTTTCAGATAGCACCTTTAAGAGCGTCTCTCCCATCCAAATTATTCCTAGATCCTCTTGAGCAAGCAGGAACACGCCAGACGTATACAAGGCAAATAACAATCATGTTGTTGACTTCCAGTATCATCCATCCACTTTCAAAGTTTAAAAAACCCCACCTATTTAGCAACAGTTTTTCTCCTCCATCTGCAGGGACAGAATTTAAAACAAATATACATAGGTACCTACATTTAAAAAGTTAAAATGTTGCTTTTAACTATTACTAGAAAAGCAAAGCCTATACTATTGCTTTACTCTTTGTAGAAATCACTGAAAGAGACAAGCTAGAGGAAACAAAATAGTATGGGATCTGAAAAAAAAAGAAGAGCAGACTAACGTATCAGTAATTAAGGTCATAGGCAGAACTGACTGTTGCATTTAATGTTATATTTCTACAACTGCTGCTACAAGACCTATACAAGCTCAATTTATCAAATCTAGTAAAGCAAAAAAAACCCCTGCCTAAATCCAAACAAGTTAAAGAATAATTTATACTGTTTTATCTTCATCACAGGCTTCAATTCATCATGTTTCACGAAAGCCGAAGGCAAGCAACAGAGCGCACACTGCCAGAAGCCAATGTCACCTCTTCTGACAGATGCTGGATCCAGTTACACAAACAGGAGATACGGAGGAAAATAAGTTCGTGCCAGCTCTGCCAGACAGGAATACCTGCACTTTTTCTCTTATACAAAGCCACTCATGCCTCTTGCTGGTTATTTGCTTTCCTTCCAGCACAGGGCAAGACAATTTCCTTGTTTTCTGTATTTTAGCACTTCTGAGGCATTCAAGATAAGTTTTAAAGGACATTCACAGTATTTAGGATATGCCTAGGATAATTCTTCAGGCACAAGCCCTTTGAACACAACAATTGCTAGACTATCTTGCAAAGCAAAATTGATCTTTGGAATGCAAGTCAATAAATTCACACAGAATGCAGACAACTGAGGTTTTTCTGTGGAAGGAATACAGGCTTTGGTTATTCTGAAAAGGAAGGTTGCGCTACTTAAACCTTTGGACAGTCTAGCCTTTCCATTTCTAAATTGCAAATCCAGGGAGCAAGTATCTACACTTTGCCACACACACAAGTTCCCTCAGTTGAAAATCCAGTCCCAAAGGGTAGGGAACTGGGCAGGATAATTGTCTGCATATAGTTGTGCAGACAGCTTATTTAGAGATGAATGGAGAATAGAGGAAAAATGCGTAACACTGTGTGGGGTCCAGAGCTGCTACCACTAGGAATTAATGACCTTCAGCTGACCAAATAATTCTGATATTATTAGTTATTGACATTAATGGTTCCAGTTATTTTAAACACTTTCAATAAGCATTCTCTGCACCTTCAGGCCTAAATGCTGAAAACAACTGGAATTCAGTGATCCTCACTGCACTTCCTTCTCCACAGAGCTAAAACTTTAAAACTGTGCAGTTTAGAAGTGCAGCGTATAGATGCGTTCTGTTAAGGTACGGAAGCATATCCTCTTGCCATGCATCACTGAGTTCACTATTAATGCAATTACTGGCTTACAGGAATCTCAAATTAGATCTTTGTACAGTACAAAGCACACTGAAAATTTTATCATGATTTCTGCTGATAGATCTCTACCAGCTTCCATGGTTCTGCTGAATTATGAACCTCGATTGGGGTGCAAGTCTAGCGAAAAATCACACTGAGCAAAGAGACCCCTTCTTGTATTCTAGCATAAGTCCTCTCCCCTTCTTCATGAAAACAGGCAGGAGAGAAGGTGACAAACTCAAAATATTAAATCAACTCAGTTAAACATTAACTCATCATCTACACCATCACATATCAAAACTTTGATCAACAATCAGCAGTTGTGAAACCAGAAGTCTGTGTATAAAAAAAACTGTGAAAAGTTCACCAACATTTCCATATAGGAAAACTATAGTCCAGAAGTGAGAAGTTACACCCCGGGTCCTAGAATAAAGGGAATACTCCAAAGAGAATGGGGAAGACTGAAACAGAACCGTAGGAGTGAATATATGACTAAAAGACAGGCAGCATACATCCCTTTTGCCTGTAAGAAGCGAAAGCCCGTCTCTGCTGCTACCTCCTGCACCACTAACGGCAGCAGCAAGCACAATGCGTTCAAGGCATCTGGATCCAAAAAGCCATATACATGTAATTCCCACTCCAGGGGCAGAAGAAAGCAGGCCCCTACCTCAGCGGAGACAAGCGAGAAAAGGAAGTGGCACACATGCAGATATACCCTGCCGAGATAGATGGATGTCACTGACAAAAATACCTCCATTGCCCCGGTTCCAACACAGCTGAGAAGAACTGGACGCCAAGCACCTGCCCAACACAGAATAAGCCTGACCCAAAGTAGAGTTCTCAAAGAAACACTATTGGTCATCCTAACCATCTGATGGTTTAAATGAATAACTACACACAGACTAGAGCGCAAATTAGAGCGTGCCTTGCAGACATTGTAAACTGCTCAACAGACTTGGACTGGCATCAAGATGAGAAAAGGAAAATAGAAGTCTTAATACAAAACCTTTTTAGAAGTAACTTCCTCAGGCAGCAAAGGCACAGAAAATTTAATATTCATGCTCATGCCTCACCGGGCCATCACATAAGACATTTAGAACCTGCGCCATGCTGGGGGGGGGAAAAAAAACAGGGAAAACAGTACATGACACATTTCAATAGTTTTGAGTTAATTCCTCTGCTTCATCTAATACTTTTGGTTACAATCACACAATTCTGCTATGTCGGCTGAAAAGCTACTTAGTAACACAGACATAACTCAGTTTCAGTTTTTATTTCTGCAAAGAGGAACAAACTTAACCGTTGTCAAAATGGCATACCTAAATAAAACAAATGAAACAGAATATATAGGGACAGTTTAACATCTACGCATTCCACATCCTTTATTTACCCTAAGTATTTAATTGCATCTCCGCTCACTCACTCCCTAGCCACAAAATAATAAGATACTGTTCAAGGTTTGTTTTCTATTTTCATAGCTTTCCTACTTTTTTTTTTTTTTAATCCATGAAAGAAACAGGAGGGAACAAAGGCGCTTTTGTACAGTCGCTTCATTTCCCTAGGAAGTTAAGGCTAGAAGGACTTTGGTTTATGGTTCCCTTAGACAGTTTAGTAAAGAACAGATCCAAAATTCAAGTTGAAGGAGCATCTTATCAATAAATTCAGGTTTATCAACAGAATTTACACCAAGATAAGCTTTGGTAATCGATTTTGATGACTGCAACTGACAGTCTTTAGGGGGTTTTGTTCGTTTTTACTTCCTGCAATAGTTATGATTTTCTGTATCAAAACAGTAACGGTGCTGCCCAACCGACAACACTGTCTCAACAAATCGACGAAACGGAAAACCGGCGCTGTTGTTCCCTTTAACCGGACGGAGCAAAGCACAGGTCACAGCGCACACTTCTTAGCACACAAAGCCCGAAAAACTCGCCACGCGCGAAACGCGGCGGTGGCACGGGAGGAACCGGGGCACAGGACGGACACCGTCCCGCTGCCGG
>NW_010548926.1:0-853 GCF_000687285.1 Phaethon lepturus
TCGGGGTGCATTAGGGGGCACCGGGAACGTGGGACGAGACACCCCGATGTGTTCAAAAGAATAAACTCTGCCCGAGGCTGGTCGGCAGTGAGCAGAAATGGGGATTTTTTTTTTTTCCTATGCAAATATGAACTGGGAAATGCTGGGGGAGAGATGAAATCGGTGAAAACAGGTCTGGGTTTTTGGTAGGGGAAATGGCTGGAGCTGGCTTTGCTTCCAGGCTGCTTCCAGGCTGCGCCGGGGTACAGCATGGGGAGTCACCCAGCCCCGTGTTGTGGGGTTTGGGTGTCTGTGCGGCCGTTCAGCCCTCAGCTCCGTCTCCCAGCCGTGGGGAAAGTCCAGCAAGTAAATGGCGGGGACCACAACCACAGGACTGGTGCTGAGACCTGGCCTGCTGCACAACTCATCACACCGATGGCAGCCGGATCCTGCGGCACCAGGATGGATCCAGCCCTGTGGCCCCACAACCACTGCTTAAAAAACCCTCAGAAACAGAGGGAATGATGCATTTCGGGGATAAAAGCCCCGGTGGCTTCAAAGCAGGGAATGGAGCAGGGATTTGCAGAGGGTGAGAGGCTGGAGGCTGCGGTGGAGGCGGCAGCGCGGGGGGCAGAATTGGGGTGGGGGGCCAGGGAGCCCGTGCCAGGCAGCATCCCGGCCAGCCAGGGAGCTCTTAAACCAGACACCAGATTTAATTAATCCACCCCAAAAACAGCATTGCATGGGATTTGAACCACGGTTTGCAAAAAAAAACCCCCAAATTTCATCCCCGAACCTCGGCTCAGGGGCCGGCGCAGGCAAAGGCACAGTGCCGCCGCGCTGCCATCTGGACTTTCGGGGTGCCGTCTCACTT
>NW_010548926.1:918-1235 GCF_000687285.1 Phaethon lepturus
CCGGCAGCACAGGGTTAAACCACACTGAGGGTGATGCTGGGTTTTGGGGTGCCCTCTGATGGGTGGTCCCGGGGCCGGGGGGACATGGTGCCGTAGGGGGAGCACTGCCAATTCTCCTTTCTGAGGGTGTCACGTACCCTCCTGCCGCCCCAGCTCCGCGGTTCCTCTTGATCAGGCTTGGGTAATGGGAGCCGGATTTGGGGGGGCTGAGCTGGGCAGCGAGGGGGAGTGGCCCAGGGGTCCCCTCAGCGGTGGCTCCTCTGGGCCCTGGACAGGATGGACAGCCCCGATGGCCTTTAAACCTCCCCCATGCCCCA
>NW_010548927.1:0-299 GCF_000687285.1 Phaethon lepturus
GGCTCCGTCATCCCAAGGGAAAGCTGCAGCTGCTGGTTCAAGGTGTTCGTGCCACGCCGGGGCTGGTGGCACAGGATCCTGGAGCCACAGCCCGCGCTCATGGGGACCCCAGAGCACTGGGCACAGCTTCCCCCTTCCCTGCCAGGGCTGGGCATCCCGCAGGACCGCAGCGCCCGAGCCCACGGCCCCGCGGGCTCCTTCGTGCCTGGGGCTAGCAGCAGCTAAGCCCCCGCGGGGGCAGAGCCGGCGGGCAGAGGGTGGACACACAAGCAGGAGACACTGCCTGCGAAGAGGCTGCC
>NW_010548927.1:514-3773 GCF_000687285.1 Phaethon lepturus
CCTGGCCATCCCTGGAGCTGAGGGTCCTCGGGAAGGCAACCAGGGACCATTACATCCACTTCTGGGGGTAAAGGAGGAATTTCCCCCTGCGTAGCATGTACCCCCACGAAGTCACTACCTGCAGTGTAGGCTGAATATATATTTATACCCCTATCAGTTTGCCCTGGCTTGTGCTCTACCACTGGTGGAGCTGATGGGGCTCCCCAAGCTCCCCCTCCAGCAGGTCCTCGGGAAGGCAACCAGGGACCATTACATCCACTTCTGGGGGTAAAGGAGGAATTTCCCCCTGCGTAGCATGTACCCCCACGAAGTCACTACCTGCAGTGTAGGCTGAATATATATTTATACCCCTATCAGTTTGCCCTGGCTTGTGCTCTACCACTGGTGGAGCTGATGGGGCTCCCCAAGCTCCCCCTCCAGCATGAAATACCCCTGGCACCGTCGTCCCCCCGCTCAGTGAGTGCTGAGAGAGAAATTTCCTATATAATTTCAGGAGCCCGTTGTCTCACACGTGTTTCATTCTCATTGGAGTTTCCCTTCCGAGTTTATTTTTGGTAGGGCCTGAAATAGGAAATGAACTGCTGGCAATGGGCTCGCTTTTATCGCTGCTTGCTGGCCGAGCCAAAACAAATGCGCCGTTGTCCAACCCAATGGCTCCTTCTTCAGGCTGGGAAACTGTGAAGATGACCAGTGTTAGTGTTGGTGGAGGAGAGGATGGGCCACAAGTGCCACCGTGCTCCTCTGCTTCCCCTGGCCAAGGTCCTGGTGGAGAGGAGGGCTGGTGGCCGCTGGGCCGGTCCTGCTCCATCACAGCATCTCCTGCCAGCCTCATCCACTGCTTCTTCTTGGTCATGGGAGGCCATGCGACATGCTTAGTCAAGCCATCACGTTGTCACCAAAAACCTTTAACCTGCCTGTTGGCGAAAGTGGCTTCAGGGAAGGTGGCTCCTGCTCCATCTTGAGTGAGCAAAAGACCTGGTTTTGCTCCACATTATGACTTCCTCCCGTGATTGGGTTCAGCTGGTTTTCCCTTGAGGTCAAAGGTTTCTGCATGTCCAAGATGCAGAAAGTTTCTGCAAGCTGCGGTGGAAAGTGGCTAAGCAAAGCAAGTGTATTTATGCTACGTATGATCTTTTCGGGGGGACTCACAGCTGCCGGGGAAATTGTTTTATGGTTTTCAGTCTCTGCTGATTTGTAGACCCCTAAACAAAGTCCCCTCACTGGTATCTACCGCAGGGTGCTGTCAGTCAGAAATAACAGAAGTGTGGTGGTGGGATGAAAGCCTGCAGGCCCTGGTAGGGTGCTTGGAAAAGTTTCACGGTCACTTATGTGGAGAAATTAGTCCTTTGCAATGCTGAGGTGTGGTAATGCCTCCACCAGACACTGCGATGGGGATGTCCTTCATGGCCTGTGGCATCACAGGACATTTCTTGGAGAAGCATCTGATCCATCTGAGCTGAAAAGAACCTGGAGGCTATGGTAGACCTCAGGTTGAACATCAGCTTATTACTGCTCTTTTCCAGAGTAAGGCAAAGCCTATAGTGGGGGACATTGGGAAGGTCATGGGCAGCCACCTGAAGGAAGCTGCTGCCTCTCTACCCAGTAGGGTCCAGATGTGGGCCTCCTAGTTCAAGAGGGATGTGAAGAAACTGGAGAGGCCCAGAGGTGGGCTACCAACATGGTCATGGAACTGGCACACATTGCGGCAGGAGAGCTGGAGGGGGCTGGGCTGGGTTAGCCTGGCCATGAGGAGGTGAAGGGGGACTGAAAGAAGCCAACAACTAAGATGACTAAGTCGAATCCTTCTTAGTGGTGCCAGATGATACAATGGGGGACAACGGCCACCAACTGCAGCTTAGGAGGTTCAGGCTGGACACCAGAAGAAAATTCTTTCCTAGGAGAGCAGCGCAGCCCTGGGACAGTCACCATGAGCTGGGGGATCTCCATCCTTGGAGGTTCCCAAGACTCGTCCAGGCAATGCCACGGCTGCCCTGACGTGGTGCATTGCTGCCCGGTTGGGCTGGAGCCTCCAGTGACCTGCCAGGATGCATGTCAGCATCTGTGACATGGGATTTTTGCATTTAGCTGCAGGCTGCTCCCTTGCAGGCTCCCCTCTGGCTTGCTGGGGCTGCGGTCAGAGCCCGTGGATGGGCCCATGCCTGTGTGAAGCTCTGCTGTCCCAAGATAGCCTTGGGGACTGGGGCGAGCTTACAGTACCCAACCTTCCTGGGGCACCAGCCCCAGCTTTGCTGCCTGCACAAGTGAGAAAGTGCCCTGAGAGGAGGCGGGCTATTCCCTAATTCACCTTGCTGGGTCACCATCATGAGCATCCTGGCTGGTTCCCCATGGATGCTTTTTAGTGCACACATGAAGAGGTTTGTACAGGACCGTGTGATGTCTGTGACAACCTCTTTCCTCTCTAATTGTATTTATTTTTGCAATTTTATTGCCTGGATTCATCTCCTTTCTTTCTTCTAGATCTTTCTGAGCCTCCTGGAAGCCTCTTCTGTTTCTCCAAAGGCCTCTGTGGTGGAGGGAGGGGGACTTCAGTGCCATCCCAGGTCTCACAGGCTCAGTGTGCCCATTTTTCTATTTATTTCATCTATTTTGGCTTTGGTGACATCGAGCTGATTCATCACCTCCCGTTACTCTGCTGTGTGATGTCCCAGGAGCAGTTTCAGCTGTCGTCTTTCATCTTCCCAAGTAAAACCTGAGGGACAGGGGAGGGAGAGTGAAGGGACTCTGAAAGGTGGCCAGGAGTCTTGTAAGCAACACCGACAGGTTGCGTCATGTCCCATCCCTTTATTCTTCAGCTTTTTGCTATGAGATGATGCTTCTCCAGCCAGTGTCACAGATACTGCTCTGCCTCCAGCTCCGCGATGCTGAGCGGTGCCAGGGAGCGTGCCGGAGCCCCGTCCGCTCCCGAGTGCCACGCTGGGCTGGCTGCAGTCCTGGCTCTGGGTGGTTTCATCCCATCCTGGTGTCCACTGGCTGCCTCCATCGCCTCTGAGACTGCCCCACCATTGGCCTTTTGGTCTGGCGGTCTTCTCCTGGGCCATCACCCCTCACCGTGGACAGAGCTCAGGATGGGGGTGCTCCTGGCTCCCACGGCAGCAGAGCCCCATCTTCATTTCTCGCGGCAGGGAGGGTCCCCTGCAGCCCACGGCCCTGGCTCCTCCGGGGAGAGCCGGGCAGAGCGGCGGTCGCTGCAGCCCCGTGGGCTGGCAGAGGCTCCGGTTGAGGCTGAAGGAGCCTGGCA
>NW_010548928.1:0-5833 GCF_000687285.1 Phaethon lepturus
CGGGATCCTCCTGGAAGGTTGGAATTCAGGAGCTCCCGACGCGTTAGGAAATACTCAAAAGCAAGAACTTGGGTTTTCTCGGCAGGGGCGGATGGCTTGTTCGAGACCTCAGCTGAACATTACATGTTTTAACTAATTACTTGCTGGCTGCTCTTGCTCTAAATCAGAGCTGCGTGGGGCGCAGGCCCACCTCCTGGCCCTCCCCAGCGCTGCTCCAGGGCTCGGCACAGGCGCTGCAGGGCTGCTCCTGCTCTGGCGCTTGCCGAGTTTGGTGCGTTGCATCTTCAAGAAGCTACGGTCCTGAGCAGTCACCTCGGGCTCAGCCTTTTTCTTTGATCTTTAATGTACAAGAAAAAGGGGCAAGAGCAACGTGGTTTGCGGCTGGCCTTCGTCCTGAGGCACGTGTATGCACCGAGCGAGTGACCCGCCACTTCCTCTCTCCCCGGATTTTATGATGGTGAGGTGGATTTTTGAAGTTTATCACCTAAAGCAAAGTTCATTGGCGTTTGGTGCTGGAGCAGGTTGGACGCAGTTCAAGAGTGGGAAGCGCAGCGCTGAGAGCTTCCCCCTCCCCCTGTGTGCCGGTTTTTAAAGCAGGCGTCACGCAACCCAGTGCCAGCAACTGGGTTAAAAAGTTACACTGTGTAATCCCTGCTTCTCGGGGCGCAAGCTGAAGGATTGCTGAAGGAGGCAGGGAGGTGGAAAAATCCTCCCCCTGTTGCAGTGCTGTACGATTGCTCAGGCACCTCATGGGTCTGGGGAGGAAGGGGAGGAAGGCTCTTGACTTGTCTGGGAGCCCCGGGGCTGAGGTGGTGCCTCTGGCCGCATGGCTCCCAGGCAGAGGTGCTGTGCTGTGGTGGAGGTGGGCACAGCCTGTCTGTGTTGGCATCGGCAGTGTTATGAGCTCTGGTTCCCAGGCCTCTCTTTCTGCCATGGAAAATCAGCATCTGCTCTGGTGTACCCGCCACTGCCCGTGTTGCTTGTGGAGCACCTGTCCTGGGCACCCTGCTTTGTCTGAAGGCAACTGTCGGTACCGCTGGGCAGCGGGCAGGCTCCGAGCGGGCTCCTCACTGCAGAAATACACCCCTCTGCTGTGCCAGGCATCAGGACTTCGGGGTTGTTCGCTCCGCCTCTAAAAGGCGAGAGGGCTGATGACTGCGCTCTCTGCCTCCAAGCCAGACAAAACTGTTGCGGCCACTCCATCCTTCTGAGTGCCGAAACACACAAAAGCGTGAACGGTTGGGGTTCCTATAATGATTTCTGATGAAGGCAGTTATGGGCTAAGTTACCTTTCTTATTAGCTAGCGTGAGATCGAGACAGCCATTGTGTGCAGTGTTTCTCAGATTATTTTTGTTCCTACAGTTGTCACTGCCTTAGAACAAGTTTGTCTCACATGCAAGTTTAGCAGTGCTTCTAGCTACCATAAACTGCTTTTCAACCTTGCATTGCCCAAAGATTTGCTTTTTCTAGCTAGGTCCCTCCATCCACGTTCTTCCTGGCTACCCATATCTTCAGCTGTGTTTAACAGAGAATGCAGGTGTAAATGGAAAACTGCTGTGAAGGCAAGTGGAGCTGTGCATTAGTAACAAGGTCAGAAGACTGATTCTTAATCTCGGGATCTGCTATCGCTGTCTGTTGCCCGACCTTGGAGGTTCGCTGGTGTTTTGGAAAGGGCTGAATTGCTGGCAACTGCGTTTTTTAATATGCAGTTGTAACAGGCTTCGAGGGGAGAATCGGAGGAATATTGTGCAAGAGAAATCTGATCACCACTACAAGGTTAAGAAGAGGAAAGGAGTGTGATAACACACCATCTGTGCGGCAAGATGGGGGATGGGAACCTGGGGGCATCATGTCCAGAGCAGTTCTGCTGGTGGGAGAAGAGAGTTGAGCTCCTGCTGGAAGCTCACTGCTCTACCTGAGCAGCCTTGCTCATGGGTTTCCCAGCTGAAAAGCGGAAGTAAGTAGGTCAGGAGCATGCACCTAGATAAATCCACCCGCAGATGCAGAACTGCCACATGTACAGTAAAAACAGTGTTGTGTTGCAGGGTGCTGTGTTTGTCTTTGTCACCTGTAAATGACTAAACTTGGCAGTGCACCCCTCTTCTGGTGCAGCTTTCCAGCCCTTGCTTTGCTTTTTTGCATTGTGCTGTATTTGTTGTACTAGAAAGTTGTTATTTCTAGAAGCTTTGAAGGTCTGAACTTCATGCATTTATTTATTTGCATTTGAGAAGTAAAACCAGTCCAAGGGGCAGTGCTTGGGCAGAGTGCAAAAGATGAAAACCAAAGCGTGCCTGTTCCCATGGTGGTGGTGGCTGTCACTTTTTGGAAGCAGGTCAGTTTTTCTCCAGTAGTAGCAAGGCTGCCTTGGGGTTCGTGTTTGGCTCTCACCTCCTGCAAGCGTATGGGTGATGTCGCAGAGCTCGCACAGGCCCGTTTGCCAGTTGAGCTTTCTGCCTTTGAGCGTTCTACCTTTTTAACGTTAGTGAGTCTGGGACGAGTGGTTGTGTGGCATTTTCTTGACAATTCAGCATAGATGCACTTACACTGGCAGGAAACCTTCGAGGGAAGGTGAGAAAATAGATCTATGCTCACATGAGTAAGCTCTTTTCTCAAGCTGAAGAAAAAACTGCTGTGGTGTTCACCAGCTGCTTGACCAGTCCTGAGGGAAAAATCCCATGAAGCAGGCCACTGAAGTTCTTTACACGTGATGTAAAGAGTAATGGCACACTTTTTTAAAAAAAGGCATTTCCTTAGTTTACCTTTCTCTTGAAAGAGAAAAGCTCTATTGCAACCCTTTGGTGAAGCTGCAGGCTCAGAGGACTTTTACGTAGTTACGGTCCAACAGCATAAAACCACAGGATGGTGACTCTTGCCCTGCTTGCCTAGAGCTGCTGCGGGTCAGATTAGCCTGACACCGGCCCTCCTTCCCAGGCTCTGCACTAGCTAACCTCCCGCCGTTGCGGCTGGGTGAGACTGGAAATGGTACTGCGGCTCTTGCCTGTTTGCCAGCCATGTTGTGCAAAGTGCCCTGTGAGCAGGCGCTGGGGGTAAGACTTTGTCTTTGCTGGCGGTGGCGCTGAAGCCGCTGGAAGCTCCGTGTGCAGGTTTGGCTGGGGTTAAGGTGGGCTCTGGTGCCGTCTCAGGTCACGGCACCGTGCGAGGTAGGACGGGGTGCTCGGTGTCCCTGGCAGAGGGGTTTCTGCGGGACGGGCGGGTTTCGCAGGCTGCCGGCTGCAGCACGCTTTTGCAGAGCAGCTGCCCAGCCTGTTTCCCTGGGGCCATGTGCGGCCCCAAGCAGGCCCGGGGCAGCCGCAGGCGGCTGGCACAGGGCTGGCGGGGTGGGAGGCTGCGGACTAATCGGCACATCTGTGCCGCAGGATGCAGGGAGGCAGTGGGAGCTCCTGAGGACAACATTGCAGCCATTGGATCTCCCCTGCAAACCCTACCCAGAGCTCCCTGCCGTCAGCTCGGCAGGGCTTGGGGCTCTCAGCCACATTAAGATTTATATAGGACTCTCAGGACCAGCAAAGTTGGTCCTTCCAGGCTTTTGCTATGTGGAGTTTTCCCCAGAGCTGCTGTGGTTGTGGTGACAGGCGTCAGTGGTAGCGCGGGGTGAAGCTGGAGTCTTCCCTGCAATGCTGTGGAGCTGTAGCTGTTGCATCCCAGTGTAGCTCCTTCTGTCTGCAAGCCTGATGTTATGCTGGTCCCACTGCGTGCAAAGTCTAACGGGATAGTTCACTGTCTTGGGCTCTTGCCGTCTCAGTAGCTTTCTGAAACTAAGGTATGTGCCGGAATAAAATACACGTACTTGGAGAATTATCGACTGATTCTCGGTATCTGTCTGAAATCTGATTCTTTCATCTGGCTTTCTTCTCCTGAAATTTGAGAAACATGCTTTTCCTAACGTAGTTGATGTTTTTGTTGGTGCTGATCTTTGCACTTTGCCTTAGATCCTAGTCTTTGCTCCTGATTTCTGTGATGTTTGAATTGCATGTTGTTGTAGCAGGGTCACCCAGCCAGCTAGTTTCAGGACTAAGTTTCCAAAGTTTTGGCCAGATAGAAAGTTTACAAACGGGTTTAAATGTAGTTCCCATGTGTGAGGAGCACAGCGTGGGTGACTCGGGGTGCCAAATGCAAAGCACGAGGCTTTCAGTGGCTTGTAAGTGCTTGAGCCAGCAGCTGTGGGACCCCATGAATGCCTGAGGGCACAGCTGGAATGCAAATGTCCCAGTATCAATATGAATACAGAAAAGCCACAAACTTCTAAGTAGGCTGGAATGTGGCTTGAGTTGTTTAGGTCTATCCAGCCAAATTTTACTGTGGATGCACAGGAACTAGGAATAAATAATTTCCCCACTTGCCGTCCATGGATTGTTAGTGCTGCAGGAGAGGTGTCCAGACCAGTGAGCCTGGGGCCCTCGTCGAGAGTGCCGCACGCTGCAGCCCCACCGCATTCTCTGTGCGAGTCAGTCCCCGGCATTGTAAAACCGCAGCAAAATAAATGCAGTGCTTATACCTCTACCCATAGATGGGTTATAACCAATTTGAGTTTAATGACAGCAGTAGAGCAGCTCTAACATTCACTGTGGGCTCTTATTAAAGGAAGTGCTTGTTGCACCTAAAGTGCTGAAAGTTTCTGGGAAGCTGTGGTTTCCGCTGCGGAGGTAGAGGGAGGCACGTCCATGCTGTCTCCCACCTCCCCTGACGGGCTGTCCTGCAGAAACCTTTCCACTAGGGCCATCTCTGGAGCTAATGCCTATTCATTTAGTTGATTTATTTACATTCATTAAACCATTTATTTTGTTTAATTTATTATTCAGCTAAAATTTAATTTGCATTTGCTATACTGACACCAGCCTTCATGTGTTAAAGCTAGCACATGCCGCACTGCTCTGAACTTCCTTTGGCTCGAATAAATGCTGCTGTTCAGCTTCGTGAGGCCTCCTGACCGGGTCTCTTCTCCAGGAGGAGATTTCGCCTCTTCCCAGAGGTCTCTCGATAAGGAGGAAGAGTTGAAGCTGCCAATACATCTAAACTCAGTCAAAAATTATCAGAAAAACATGACTTGCTGATGCTGATGTGATCTGAAAGTCGGTGCTGGCTCCCGAGGCCAAGGGGTGCTTTGTCTCAGGCCTCAGGGGCCCCAAGGCTCGGTGGCGCCACGGGGGTTGCCGAGGGCTCTTTGTTTATTGGGGCAGGAGCTCAAACAAGTTGGAGTGGGACAGACATCTCTTTTGATTCCCCCTCTCTTTACGAGGACAACAGAAGCTAGCTAGGGTTTTCCGTGGAGAGCTTTTGCTCTGTTTTTCAGCTGGTTTCTGCCTTTCTCCTGGCAGGCGGCTTGCTGGCACAGGGGCTCCAGGGGCTGCTCCTGGTCTTCCCAGTGCTGCCTTTGGAGAAGGAATTGTCCTTCCTCTGTGTGTGTTGGCCTTGAGCAAGTGATCATGTGAGCTGTGTGGTCTTGGCTTTGTTCTAGCTTTGAGATTTTTGTGCTGGGGATGTGGCATGTATTTTTCTTCTGCTCAGTGCAGAGTTCGGCCCCTTCCTGTATGTGAAACCGTGTCGAGTGCTGGGGAGACTTGCTGAGGAAACCTGTGCCAAAAGTCAGGCTGCCCAGGAGTGGGGGGGTTGTCAGGTTTGCTAACCAGCCGTCAAGGCTCTCCCAGGGAGGTCCAAGGCCAGTCGGTTTGGGCTACAGCTCTTGTACATCACATTGCGTGTTTGAAAGTTCTGGCCCTTCCTATACCTCCCCGGAAACTGGGACCACTAAAGGGACCCAAGTAGCTGAATGCCGCGCAGCCCGTGTGTCGGTACGGGATGTATGCCGGCGCG
>NW_010548929.1:0-2513 GCF_000687285.1 Phaethon lepturus
AATCCCCTCATCCAGGTCATCAATAAATATACTGAACAAGACTGGCACCAGAACCGAGCCTTGGGGAACACCACTTATGACAGGCCACCAGCTGATCTAACGCCATTCACCAGAACACTCTGGGCTTGGCCATCCAGCCAGTTCTTTACCCAGAGAAGAGTACACTTTTTTAAGCCAGGAGCCGCCAGTTTCTCCATGAGAATGCTGTGGGAGATGCTGTCAAAGACTTTACTAAAGTCCAGGTAGACACCATCCACAGTCTTTCCCTCATCCACTAGGCGGGTCACCTGGTCATAGAAGGAGATCAGGTTGGTCAAGCAGGACCTGCCTTTCATGAACTAGGTGGGTTACCTGGTCATAGAAGGAGATCAGATTAGTCAGGCAGGACCTGCCTCTCATGAGCCTATGCTGGCTGGGCCTGATCCTCGGGTTTTCTTGCACATGCCCTGTGACCACCCTTCAGGATGAACTTCACTATAATCTTCCCCAGCACAGAGGTCAGGCTGACAGGCCTGTAGTTCCCAGGATCCTCCTTCTGGCCTTTCTTGTAGACGGGCGTCACATTGGCAAGCCTCCAGTCCCCCGGGACCTCCCCTGTTAACCAGGGCTGCTGATAAATGATGGAGAGTGGCTTGGCAAGCTCCTCCGCCAGCTCCCTCAGTACTCCTGGGTGGATCCCATCAGGCCCCATAGACTTGTGACTGTCCAAGTTTTTAAGCAGGTTGTTAACTGTTTCCTGCTGGATTATGGGGAGTTTATTCTGTTCTCAGTCTCTGTCTTGCAGCTCAGGTGGCTGAATACCCTGCGGATACCTTAACTGGCTATTAAAGACTGAAGCAAAGAAGGCATTAAGTACCTCAGCCTTTTCCTCATCCTTGGTGACAATGTTCCTCCCTGCATCCAATAAAAGATGGAGATTCTCCTTGGCTCTCTTTTTCTTGTTATCATATTTTAAAAAGATTTGTTTTTGTCCCTTACGACTGTGGCCAGATTGAGTTCTAGCTGGGCTTTTGCTTTTCTAATTTCCTCTGCCTCTTCTTCCAAAGGTGATAAACTCTCCTTTTTTTCCTGAGTCCCAGCAAATGCTCCCTGTTCAGCCAGCAAAAGTTTCGGTGATGTAATTAATTTCATAACAGCTCTAATCTTGTCTTATTCATTGAATATCCCAATATTGATTTGTGCACAACATGCACTTCTATCATGTGTTTTAACTTCAGGAAGAGTAGATCACTTTGTGTGCTCCACCACTCACTGAGTGGGGAACATCAGAATTTTACTTTGAAACTGTCCTCCTCATCCAAACTTAAAAGCTATTTTAGCCACTCCTCTTTCTTTACCCAGGACAGTCCATTAAGTTCCCTTTCATCATTATAGCTGTCATTCCATCATGTAGGGAGAACAGTTAAACTGGTTTAAATAGAACAAATCATATTGAATTACACCTGACTTTGCAAAATGCTATAATATTCAGACTTTTGTCTTAAAATAGTTTCTTGAAAACCCTTAAGAATATTTCTAGAGAGATTTTCAACTCTATCTCAAGAACTGCAATCAGTAGGAAAACTCCCTGTCAGTTTAACAAAAGTTCAAGTACAAGATGTGCTAACTTCTGGCTAGACAACTAGTTGAACTGCCGTCATTATTCTTACAAAAAACTGAAGAGCAACTTTTCCAATTTTACTCATTACTGCTAAAATTACATTGCATTATAATTATAGATCTCCGGTTTTAGATGCAAAAGAAATCACTAATTAGAACTTTTAAATTTAACTTTATTCAGTGTAAATTATTTTAAGCACAGCCTCAGTAAAATTATTTCATGTATTCTTTATAATTCCACCTAGTATTATATAAAATCAAATAGCCTTGTAAATAGATTTAAGATGGGCAGCAAACGATGACGGCAACATTGCAATCATCTGGTGAAATTGTATTATCTGGAACCTGATGTTACCAACAGTGCATACAGAGGAACTTTCAGTCTCGCGCAAGTTTCCTTTGCTAATTAATCCTACACAGAAGAAGTTTTACCACTGACATAGACTTTAATTTCTGCATAGATTGTTGTAGACTGGCTAGCAAACTTTGTTAACTTTGACTGTGGGCCACTTAAGAGTTTAAGGAGAGAGGAAATATTTTCCAATACCTAATAAAATAACCTCATCCTACAAAGTAAGAAAATGAAGGAAGACTGCACATCTTCGCTGTAACTCTGAAGAAAAGGTTTCTGAGAGGTTTCAATATGCATTCAGTATTAAGACCTTTTTCTTTGTCTCGTACAACAAGTTGGGGAAAAGATTGGAGATAAGAAGAAAGAAACCCAGCAGGTTGAATTCCTCATGATTATTTATTTTTTCCCTCACCCAAGATGCATACTATATGCTTCCTCTGGGACAGTGCAGAGGATGCATGAGACAGGGGTCCTTTGCCATCATTCATGACATGTGATGACAGCCAAGAGCTTATTCTGAGGGAGGACTGATGTTACAGAATCACTAGGTTGGAAAGGACCT
>NW_010548930.1:0-316 GCF_000687285.1 Phaethon lepturus
ATGACCACTCATCGAGAGAGCCTCTAGTGCCACGGAGGGGGGGACACGACTGCGCCCTGCCCACACACCTTCCCTTCATGCCCTGCCTGCACAAACTGACACACCATGCCCTTCTGACGCACCACACCCTGTTTGGTGCTCCAGGTCGCTCCAGCTCCCTGGGGCTGCTCTTGTAGGTGAGGGGCTTTGGCCTGTCCCTGCGCTAACACCTTCGCGGTTTTGCTGGTTTAGGAAGGGTTCACCGGCACGTTCCTCTGCTCCAGAGCCCTTCACCTCGGTGGCTTCGCCAAGGACAGTCCAGCTTCTCGTGCTGGCC
>NW_010548931.1:0-1455 GCF_000687285.1 Phaethon lepturus
TTTTATCCCTCTCGGTTTAGTGAGAGTCCCTCAAAGTGACATGGCAGCAGGTCCCCATGAGGTGTTGGAGAAAGACTTGGGATGCCCCGAGGCCACCGACGAGCTGCCCGGGTGGGCCAGGAGCGCTCAGAGGCAGCCGAGGAAGGACGGGAGAAAAGGTACCTTGTTCTCCCCGCGAGCTGGTGGCCAGGAGGTGCCGGCTGCGGCCACACTAGCACCGCTGCTGTGGTGCTCGAGGCCCCGCAGGAGAGAGCTCAGCCTGGCAGAGATGGCTCTTTGAGGTGCAGTGAAATCACGGGGTGAACTTGGACATCGAGGGGCACCTGCGCAGCACCAACCCTGCAGGGACGTCAGCCGTGGACAGGGCAAAGAGGAGGCTTGTGCCCTCCTGCATCTTCCTCGGGTTCATCTTTGCTCAGAAAAATTGTGAATAGCTATGTAACTCAAAAAGTTGACAAGCTCTTGGGGGGAAAAACTCTTTAAGGAAAAATTCTCCATCTTTGTGCTTTCCTTGAGGCTGGGAACCCCCTTAGCCAACGCGAGAGTCCTGGGGCAGCTCCTTCACCTCCCAGCAGAGAAAGGACCAGACTTCCCATCGCTAAAACAAAACTGAAGAGTTTTTTTATTTCCTGTTGAAAGCCAAGACCTTTCAGGCCACAGTTCCCCAGCCAAAAGGTTTCCTCTTGTTTGTTTTGCTTCCAATATTGTGTCTTAGATTTCATCCTGGGAACTGGTATTTTTTCTCAGCGTTCATTCTTGCACTGGGGGACAATAAACTAAATCCAGCTCAAAGGAGGCAGAAATTCCTCCTTCTGGTGAGAGCTTGCAAGGATGTAAGATCCCTGCAGAGCGAGGGCTCTGCCGAGGGGGCTGAGGCTGCTTGGCACCAGGACTGTGTCGGTGCATCCTCACGCCCATAGCTCACCCCCGACCCAGCGGCAGAGAAGCCCCCGGGCAGCCCAGGGAGCCCAGCATGCTCCCCAGCCCTTCGTTGTGTCGAACCGCTGCAGAGCCCTGGGGACCCTCTGGTTTTCTCTCCCATTTCACATCTAGGAAAAGCCCTTAGAGTCACCCCGGAGCTTCGCGGTCCTCTTGGGAGGCTTGCAGTCTTCTCTGAGGTCTAGTTGCTCCACGGTAGCCAGAGCTTGTCCTGCTGTCTAGGCTACAGCTTGAGCCGCCTCCGGCCTTCCAGCCTCCAGCCACACGTTTTCAGGGTGTCTGTGCACACGGGGGGCTGTTCGTCCCCTCGTGCGCCTTGGCGGGGACATCACTGTCCCCTCGGCTGCAGCTCCCCGGGGATATCTCGGATGGGGCCGTTTTGGTCTCCGCAGCCCCAGACCTCCGCGGTGCTGCTCTGACGCCCCGACCTTGCCAGCTGCTGCCTCAGGGGCCGGGGGGCTTTTCGCCTGTCCTCTAAGCCTCTCTCCACGGGTGGCCCGGCTGTGCTAACGGGGA
>NW_010548932.1:0-7453 GCF_000687285.1 Phaethon lepturus
CCGCGCTGCCAGGGCCTCCCGGCCGCTGCCTCCGCACCACCGCACGCAGCCCGGGGCAGCGCAGGCAAACCCCGCGGCGCTTGCTGGGAAGCCCCGGTGCTCCTCGTCTTGCCAAAACGGAGCCCACACGCTGCTTTGCAGCGTTTGGAGGTGAAGGGATGGAGCAGTGATGTCCTGCGGGTTCCCTCCAACCCTTCTTTGACAATATACCAAGCTGCAAATAAAGTGAAGCTGCTCCAGAAGCCTTTGCTTTCTATAACCTTCCTATAAAACTAATTTTATTTAGTAAACAGCAGCGTATGAAGAAGAGATTTAAAATTTTGAACCATTCATTGGAAAACACCCAACTAAACCAAACACAAAATATGTTAGAAGACCAGTTAGTCTTTTTGGAGGTATTTAATTAGAGTGACTAACTTGCCCTCTCTATGGAAATCTCAGGGCAGAAAGTGTGTGAAACCTGCTGCAGCCAACACTTGCCTAATTAGTCTCACGTTTGCCTCTCTCTGAAGGGAGCCAGAGCATGTGTGACCCACAGATATTCACACTTTTTCAGCCTAATCTGGTTTAAGAGCTGCCGAGGTGGGACAGGCTCTCGCAGTAGCAGCTGTGGGACCGCCAGCCTGTTGTCCACCACCACTCATCCATCCATCCATGCATCCATCTATTCATCCATGCATCCATGCATCCATCCACGCATCCATGCATCCATGCATCCATCTATCCATCCATCCATCCATCCATCCATCCATCCATCCATCCATCCATCCATCCATCCATCCATCTGTCCATCCATCCACCCGTGCTGGTGCTTTCCAAGCTCCATGTCTGGGAAACGCTGCAGAGTGAGCCCAGGTGTCGGGGCCGGGCACGTCGTATCCCTCTGTGCACCACTAGAGCACCTCGAAGCAAGCGAAGAAATGGAGCAAACTTCTGCATTCCATCTTCCTGGCTGCAGGCAGCGTGGGTGAAAATCAAGGCCAGGGTGGCCATGACCCAGAAATGCCCTGTTCGTCCCAGGGGCTTGGTTTAAATCTCTTTTTCGCGTTGCAGCTCCGGTCCGCAGCCTCACGCAAGCAGCCCGGGAAGAGCAGCTCCTCCCGAAGCAGTAATCCCTCGGTGCTGACAGCTGTGGCCATGCAGGAGCTGCCTGGAAAATGAACGGCTTTTAGTTAATTAGAAATTTGGGGGCAAGGATTTGCGCTAGCAGATTTTGCTTTTTCAGCGATTGGCTAGGGAGAAGTTTAATAGGGTTGAACATTTGCTATGCTTATTTTGGGCCAGAGATTTAGATGCCCAGTTCCCACGGACGCCCTTGCACCTCCCGAATCCCCACGTGTCACTGCAAAACTGCTCACCTCTGCTTCTCCCACGTGTCACTGCAAAACTGCTCACCTCTGCTTCTCGCAGAGGATTTCTTCTCTCTGCTAGTTGCTTTCCAGAAGCGCTGGGCTCCGTGCCTGCAAACCCCACCACTTGCCGGTCGTCACCGCTCCGGGCAAGCTGGTGGGTGGTTTGCCCAAGCGGGTGCCCGTGGCCATCCTGCCGAGCCCTACTGCTTCCCCCCCCCCAATTCCTGAGTTTTTTCTGCAGATCGGAGCCAGATGAATCACAGCCTGGCACTAGTTGCCCATGAGGCTAAAGCTACCAGCTTCACAAGCCTAATAAGCAGAGAAATTCAGCGCAGAACTCGGCCCCACGACTTTATGGTGGGAAAGGCCATGCCTATGGGACAGAAAATAACAATAAAAATCAACGCCGAAGCGTGTTAAGAGTTTCAAATGGCACTGAAAAAATGCTTGCTATGTTTCTGAGGGTCTGTGCTGCTGCCCTGGACGCTGCTGTTACTCATTCACATGGGCAAGAATTACAAGTATGTCTCTGCAGCCAGGAAAGCTTTGGTTCGCTGAATATTTGAGGCTTGGTGTGGTATGAAGGGGTGGGGAGCACGGCTCCAGCCAGCAGCAGCTCGAGGAGAGGAGAAACAGTTTTAACTTCCTCGGGACAATTAAACCGCCTTGGTGGTATCGTGGCCAAAAAAAATTGCGTTTATTATTTGCCGAGTTCTTTCTGCTCTTCAGCAATAATTTAAAGCCGCTTTGCCTTCAGGGACGCCCTGTGAAGTGCAGCGTTCACAGGAATGGGTAAGGACATGCAGTACTGACCTAACCCACTTCACTCTGCCCTGGAAGCTGTTCCCAGCTTCTGCCTTTAGTCCCCAGCACCCGCTGGGATAGGCCAGAGCTGGGTGAGAATTGAGGATTACACAATTTCACTTGCTTTTTCCACCACAAAATGGGATTAAAGAAAAAAGGATTTCAAAATTCCCTGTGAAATGAAATCCATTCTTTGGCTAAAGTAAAAATGTTCAAGTTTACACATTTCTTATGTATTTCCAAAAATATATATTATCAGAAAACCTTGGGATTGACTGTCTCATTAAAAAAAAAGGTTAAATCAGAACAGTGCAACCTTACCAGAGATCTTCCTATCAGAAAGTTTCTAATACAAAATCTCCCTGAAACTGAAGCACTTTTGCAAAACATTTTGCCTTCAGTGTATCAATATTTCTGATGGAAAACCATTCTGTCAGAAAATTTTTATCCAGCTCTAGGCTAGAATTTCTTACCAAATAGTTTTACTGTCTCCCCAGCCACTGGGACTGCTGATCCTCTATCATGAATTTCCATAATTAACCTCCAGGAACTGAAAATGAAATCTTTTTGTCTGCAGGGTATTCTCAAACAACGGCTAGAAATCATTTCACTCTGAGCCAAAGCACGACAGAATTTTCTCCACAAATTTCAATGGATCTTCAGTTCAGCCCGGTTCAGATCAGAGTTCAGGTCCAGATCAGTTTAATGCAACTCTGGATGTTTCTTCAAATTTGGACGGGGCTTTGAAAAAAAATAAACCTCAAAACAATTCTTCCTTTCTGTTGAGATTCAATCCTATATTATGATCCAAATTAAGGACTCGTACTCTTTGATGTCTGTGGATAGAAGCACTTCATAAGATGTTTGTGCTGATTTTGTACGAGTGAGGAATGCAGAACAGCACTAGGAGTTTTGCCAAAATACCGACGCTAAATACTGTGGGCTCTGAATGCTGGTTTTTGGCTTCTCACAGGTGTTCTTGCTCACTGGAGGCTCTTCCCTATACCATCCTACAGCAGGAAACGTCCTTGAGCTGCACATGATTTCACGGGTGGCAGAACACTCCTGATGCGCAATTTGTTCTTACTGCGAGCACTAACAAATCATACATAACGTAACAGCAAAGCAGCTAACGACGGATCTGCGCGAGCGACTTGTACCGTGTCGATCCAGGGGTTTTCCTGCTTTAGATGTATTTACCCAAGAGGAATAAGTTCTGCTTGAGGGAAGTTTTGATTTGAGGCAACTCCCCAGCGGGTGGGACAAGAAGGGCAAGCGGCCGTAAGCCGCAGCGGGAGCGCACATGAACGCCGACCCCTTCCCCGCGCAAGTCGTGGCCCCAGGCACCGTTGTCTGGGTGCGAAGAGGTACCTAGTGTTCCCAGTCTCAGAACATCAAGCTTTTCCACAGACGGAATTAAGACCTACGTGTGGATAATCCACATAATTCTCGTGGCTCCTACAGAGCCTCCTTCGCTGGATGGTGTGCTGGGAAGAGAGCGAAGGCAGGAAAAGGGCGGTCGCCTGCCGCATGTCCTCGTTTCGCCGGCGCTGCCGTGGATGCCACGTGCGTTCCTGCAGGAGTCCCTTAACCGCTGTGTTACCCCTCTGTAAATGGGAGAGAGCAGCACACCCGCCGCCCCGCCGGCGCTACGTGAATAGATGCCTCGAAGCAGCCCCTGGGGACAGGCAGCGGACGCGCCGCGGCGCTGCAGGCGCGGCAGAGACGCGCACCAGGTCTGCGTGAGATACGGGATCCCCGCTTGCGTGCGGATAACGCCGCCGCGCTCAGTATTTTAAAATACCTTTTCCTCTGTCTTAAAATCCTCGCTAGTTATTAAGAGATCTTAAAATAATTGTAGAGTGCTTATGACTGTCAAAGCATCACCCTCAGCTCCTGAAACTCGGAATAGCTGAGCTTCCTTTCCCACCCAAGCCTCAGCACTCAGCGGCCTGCCAGACAGGTGGGGGAGAGCCACTGATGTCTTGAAATAATTTTACGAATTTATGTAATTCTTTCTCGACAGTGTAGTTATGGCTGATTTCTAAATGCCAAAATACAGATTATGAAAGTGTCAAGCTTCATTTTGTTCTCGGTTCACAGGTAACTAGCACTTATTTTCACAATTGCTGCTGTTCCTGCCCGTTATTATACCAATGTCACGAAAGAGGAGATGCTCATCCTCATCCTACCGTCATCAATTTTAAACCTTCATTGGAACAGAAGAAAATTTGGGTTTGGTTTTGGCAGCCAACGCTCCGGTCCCTCGGCAGTGGTCTGAGCCGCGCGTGGCATTCGAGCCGCTTGAGCCTTATTTTTCCCTAAGGGAGATTTTTTTTTACTCCCTACGCAGACGATGTGGGGCAGCGCCTTCTGGTTTTGAGTCCTAACCCCTGACGGCTACACATGAAAGCAGCAGGAGCTCTGTTTTAAACATCTGCGGTGCCGTGTAACGTGGCGTGTTGGGAACGAACCAGAATCAGCGGGTACTTTGTGACCTTACTGCTTCTCGCCTGTCAAACAAGCCTCCTCAGATCATGTCATCTCGTCAGGCAGCGGCGAGAAATAATTTCTTTTCATCTGCTACGAACCCAAATATGACACCGATAAGTCCCATAGAAGAGATAACAAATGGGTATGTGTTCAGAAGGTGGTTTTGAATAGCGGCCCTAAATGAGGCAGGGATTACACGCTGGCCTGTGAGAAGTACAGATGTTTCTGAATAGCTGCTTGTTAAGGTGACAATATCGCTCTGAATAGGTTCTCAGGAAAAAATAATACGTGATGGTGAAATTAATGACCATCACTGCATACTCACGAGGGAGCCCACATTTCCGACACACAGGAAACACGCATTTCCTAATACACGAGTATTTGACCTTAAACCTTAATCATGTTCTTTTAATGTACGTCCCATTTAGCTACACACGCAGCCGCAGAAAGGAGGAGGGGATGGGATGTGTAAGGTTCATGTTTTATGCGTATTGTTTAATGCTTTCCACAGGTGCTTTGGTAGTTGGCATTACATGGAGAGATATTCTGATGGCAATTTTACATTTAAATCATCGAGCAGTCATTCTGATACTAAAAGCACTTGTTCTCCGCTCTTTTATTATAGTTACAGAAAGTGTTCAGGCAGATGACTTGTGAGAGGAGGAAAATGTGTTTTGATATTCCCATAAAATCTTACACTAGATCAGTAGTCATTACCACAGATAATACTAGATTGTGTATGAGTTATTAATATATGCATAATGCTTTCCTGGATGGAAAGTGGAGAAACTGTGAAAGTCTAGAAAGAAATTGGGTCTGAAGAAAAATAGGGAATTTGAACTAAGCAAAGCAAGAAACTCTGCTTTATAAATCAAAATCCAGACTGCGTGTGAAAAATACCGATGGAAATGTTAACCCCCACTGTGTTATCCCACTAGTTATCAAGATATGGGAAAAGGCATTAAACTTAAGAGTATGACATGAATAATAGTTTTATGGGGATTAACATATCTGGAACAGCTTCCCCAAGGAACAACAACAAGCAGGCGGGTTTGGAGCAGGCAGGGGTGTCGTGTAGCTTATTGATTGTCACAAGTGCCCAAAGCACTGCAGGGCACCCCGAAAGCCCCAGGGTTTAGCTGGGTGAGGCTGGCAGCCTCCGGACCATAAAAGCCAACAAAGCATGTAAACCTGATGTTACTGGGAAGCGTGCTGATGGAAGCTCTGTGGTCATGATGAGTAAGTGTTTTGTGTGCGTTAAAGTTTCCACATTCCTAACATAGCTGGATGCAGGCGAATTTTCCATGTGAGCTGCGCGAAAGAGCCATCTCCCCCGGCCCCATGTGAGGTGCCTGGGGAGCACCAGTTCCTCCTCCGGGTACCCTCGGTCCTGGCTAAGCCAAGCCACCGCCAAGGAACGGGCGGCATCAGCAAGATGGTGCATCTTGCCTCCATCTGTACAGAGGTGGCCAACGAACTGATAGGGAGCAGATGTTCATACCCAGCTCCCATTCGGGATTAACAAAGAGCTCTTTCAACCTCGTCGTCTTCTCTCCCTTATATTCAACAGATATGCCTCATTTGCTATGTTGGACTCACAAAGGACACAGAGCCAGAGATGAACCTCCAGAGCTCTATCCCACCTGCACCTGCCCAGAAGGCTGCCACGTGTTTCAGTGTGGAGGGGAGTGAAGAAACAGGATTTTCTGGACTCTGGAGAAGTCACAAGAGCATTTACACAACGCTATTTTTCCAGACTTACCTCCTGTTCAAATATACACAGCTGAACAAAAGAGAGAAACCTAACTTGCTGTGGGCAATATGTTTCCTCACTGCTTATTCACTGTTTGCCCATTCCATCATAGGTCCAAAGAGCTGAAGCCGTGTGGGTGGACAGCAGGGGTGGATGGAGACTGCGAAGTAGCTGAGACCAGCTTTTAATTTAATAAAAAAAAAAAAAAAAGAGAGATGGAAAGTTGTCTGCTCCAATTTTTCAGTAAGGCCTTACAAATAACACACACACTGCAAAATTCAGTGTTTTGCTCATGATTTCTAAGCAGAAACGAAGGCTCAAATTCTTTGGAAAATTCATTAGAGCTGAGTAATTTGACCAGCTAAAGATGTGACACATGGGAACAAAATCAAGAATATTAGCACTGAATTTTGAAATGTAATGCCTGGGATTCTCTTGTCTGCATCACTGGAGTATCTCCCTGTGGTCAAACATGCACAAGACAGTAGTGCTTTCCATTTCAAGATGTTGTATAACTTTATTAATTGCTCACCTTTCATCCCGGAACTGACACGGAGCTAGTTTGTGACCTGGATGACTCACTCAAGAGATAAGGTCAAAATCCCACCTTCACGAAGGTCAGCCCAGTCTTAAGCTCTGCTAGGCAAAGCTGGCAAGCGAGGTCTGAGCAAGGAGGGGGAGGCAGGCTCTGCTCCAGCCCTCCAGCCTGCTGGCAGCGCCTTTCTGAGGGTGCCTGCCTGCCTGCCACACGGAGCCGTACGGGAGAGGAGCGGAGCACTTGACGGAGAAGCGTGCTACGAACCGCTCACAAACCATCCCTTGTTCGGGGCTGTCGCTTCAGGAAAGATTTACTCCGCACTGGTACAGAATCGCTGTTTCATTCAGAGCAGCATTCAGTGCTCTGGTGAACTGTAAGCTGTTACCCAGTTTTCTTGGTTTTGTGTCCTGGAAACTGGGGGGAAAAAAAAAAGCACGTTAATTGTGGGGATATTTTTCTGAGATCCCAACAAGATCACAAGGAGTGAAAACCCCCTTTGCCTACAGTCAGTAC
>NW_010548933.1:0-13387 GCF_000687285.1 Phaethon lepturus
TGGTGGAGGGGCACTGGGGGATGCTGGGGTGTCCCAGCACCCTGAGTACCTGGGGCAGCCCCTGCGGCCGGCAGCGTCTCACCAGCAGAGCCAAGACCCCGGGCACCCAGAGCAGAAAACTTTATGTTCGGTGCCCCTTCAAGCCAACAGGTCACGGATGCTCGGGCTGACCTTGCCCCCAGCCGCCTGGTGTGAGCCCTGGAGGGCTGGGCACAGGGCTCGGGGCCCTCGGGGGAGGATGGGCCGATTGTATCCAGACCCCTCCTCAGCTTGGGAAGGGGTCTAAGCTGACAATGGAGAAGTCACCTCTGGAGCCTGGTGTGTGGGAAATGTTTTTTTGCAAGGCCACATGTCCCCTGCCACACGCTCCTCCCTGGAGCGGGATGAGGCCTCTCACTGCTTGTTCCCTGGTGAGGGACCACATGCATCTGCCCACCCGGGTGCTGGGGAAGCATGGGGGCCCTGCCCTGCTGCGGATGGGTCTGCTGCAAGGCAGAAATGCCCAGTGGGTCCCAGAGGTGGAGAAGTGTCTCTCTGACATGATGGAGAGCAGTAGAAGCAGGATGGGGACAACAAGACCCCCCAGCCTCCAGGCTGGGGTAAGCCCCCAAGACTATTCACCTCCCCTGCCCTGGGTAGTCTTGGGGCTCATTGGGGACTATTGGGGGTCCATGTGATGTTTCCAGGACCATCCCCAGACCCAGACGTTGGAGCTGAGAGTGGGTGATCACTCAGCTCCAGGACGAGCCCTGTCCCAACAGGGTGGGGGGCGTTCTCAGGAGCAGTCCCCAAGGTGACACAGCAGTGGCCTAGAGCACAGACCTCAGGGAGGGAGGCCATGCTGCCCTGTTCTCCCCTCCCCACGGGCCCCACGTGCAGCTGGTGGTGCAGGGGAAGAGGCTGAAGGTTCAGGAACCCAATGGCTAAGAAGCTCCTTGGAGTGAGAGATGCCCCAGGCAGCTCTGAGCAGCATTTCTGCCCCAGACACGGACTCAGACTCATGTCCGTGGATACCGAGACCACATTGAAGGGACAGGCAGTGTCAGGGCTCCCCGGGTACAGACTCAGACCACAGGCACCATTAGCCTGATGCAATACCCAGATTAGCCTCCCCAGCCCCATGTACAGTCAGACCACACCAAAGCTTCCTTAATCCCCAGTAGCCCCCAAAATAAATTCGGAATCCAGAGTGGGTGGCCTGTTCAGTGCCAGCTACTCTGCAGATGCTGGCTGCCCACACGCCAGCCCCACAGAGTTCCCATGGGGCAGGAAACCTGGCCCAGGTGCTTCCCAGAGGGTGCCCTGCCAAAAGGACAGATGGGGCCCGTAGGCAGCCTGGGCTCCGGCTTTCTTTCCTAAGGATGTGCCTGAGGCCACACGTAGCCCTCGGGACACCACGGGGGATCCGGCCCTGGAGGGAGCAGCGGTGTACCCACATCGGGCCCGGCCTCGTTGCATTGGAGCCTGGCTGCATGGCTCGTGCGTCCCTGCACGCTGCGTCTGGCCTCGCGGGTGTCTCGGCGGGGACATTCATGTACGGTGCATGTCTCTGTGCCAGGGCTGGGCTGCATGTCAGAGCTGGCACACGTGCGAATGGAAACCCTGTTTGCTCTGCGAGTGTCTGTTTCCCCAGACGTCACCGCAGCGATGGGAGCAGGGCAGCTCTTTCGCCCTCGCCCAAATTGCCGTTTTCCCCTTCCCTCCGCTCTCCCCTCTGTTAATGCTCCAGGTGACTGGGGAATGCCTCTGCCAGAATTAAGGCAGGGGGAAACCTCTCTGTGGCCCCTTTCCTTTTCCCTCCATGCTCAGTTCATGACCCGAAGGCTCTTCTTTGCCACCTGCAGTACTGTGGCAGGATGGGGTCAGTGGAGCCCAGCTCCCGGGGACAGACGTGTGCCTGCACCCCACACGCCTGCACCACGGGGCGCTGCGTGGGCCCAGCCCGGGCAGAAAGGAGGACCCGCGTCCCGAAGCCCCGCAGAGCGTCTCTGCTGTCCGCTCCTTCCCTGCTGTGCCGCCGCAGGGCGGCTGGATCCCCAGGCGCTTTGAGCCAGCAGCTGCCTACAAGGCCTCTCGACCCGGGCGTCCTCTTGATCCCATCCCTTTCACACCAACAAAACCACCGTGGGCAGAACCAAGCCTACATCTGGGAGAGCAGCACAACGAGCAGCAAGGCTCACACAGCCTGTGAGGAGCCTCCGGAGCTTCCCTGTGCCCGGCCCAGGTGCAAGACAAGGCGGTTCTCGTTTCCACCTTCTGTAATAACACGGGCAGTGAACTCACCCAGGGTCTCAGCTGCCAGGAAAGCTGCTGCCATCAAGGTGCTGCACTGGCCACCGTCGAGGTCTGTCCCTTGACAACAGGAGATACTCTGGGCTCTTCACCCCCACTACAGAGCTTCAGAGGCCGTGGGACAGGCTCCTCACATCCTCAGGTGCCTGAAGGTGCAGAGAAGCACCCTGGAGGTACCTGCACTGCTTTTGCAGATCCCCAAGGGCACCTACTTGTCTTTTCAGGTGTGGTACTTTTGAAATGCTTGTCCTGCACATTGTCCCACGGGAGCAAGAGCTGTGGGAGTCCCTGTGCACTCTGTGTGCAGAGGCAGGACATGCTCCAGACTGAGGCACCAGATTCAAAGGGTGTCCTGCCAAGCATCTTCCTTCCCCTCGATGCTGCTAAACTGGAATGTGGAGCACCTTGAGAGCAGCTTTGTTTCTTGTTGCCTTGCCAAGGCGCAAAGTAGAGGAGAGGCAAGGGAAAGGAGAAATAAGGTAGCCCAGTTAGGACCAGCGGGCTGTGGCAATGCAATGGGGAAGCTGGTGGAGGCTGTCCCTAGGAGAGGGACAGGGTCTGTATGGGGCAGGCAGTGCTGTGGGATGCTTGGCTCACGCTTCTGTAGACAAGCTGCAGCAGCAGAGACATACTGAAAACACTGAGTTTGTGTTGCTTTGCCTAGAGCCAAGAGTGCCCAAGGCCAGGAGGCAGATGCACAAGCTGGGGCAGAGCTGAGCAACCCGCAGACCCTGCCCCAAGCAGCGGCATCAGAGCGGCCACAAGAGCCAGGGGTCTTAATGCTCCCTCTGTCCTTGGGCTGGCTGAGCCCAGCACCTCTCACTGCCCCACAGAACACAGCATTTGCCTCTGCCTAGGGGATGGCTGTGTCGTCGCCTGGCCCCAGCTTGGCATGCCTGCCCGCTGGCCAGCTCTCACCTCCTTAGGCAGGGGCTGCAGACCCCAGCCCTGTCTGCCTCCTCGCCCCAGCCCCGTGCTGGCTGAGCACCCTGGCAGGCAGGAGGCTGCGGCTCATCCTGGGGAGAAGGCAGGCAGGAAAACACAGTCTCACGTCAGACCTCACGCCAAGGCGATGGGTATAAACGTGCTTCTCAAGGCTCCTGTCTCTTTAGGAAAGGTCGGAGGCAGCCACCCCAGCGACCTGTGGGATCTCTCCCATGGCAGGGTCCCTCCTTGTTGGTCTCAGGGCCACCCAGCGCAGGCAGCTGGGCTGGGGCAGAGGGAGTGCTCACACCCAGGAGAGAAAGGGCTCTCTGCTCTTACTTTGTAGGAACATGCCGGATAACAACCAGTAGCTCCTGAGCTGGGCAGTCTTGCAAGTAGCCAGCCCAGAAGCCATTGCCAAGCACCAAGCTTGCAGGAGGCACAGTGGAAAGAGCTGGGGACACCTGCAGCAGCAGCAGCAGCAGGACCAGGGACGCCTGGCCGGGTTTATGTCTCACGTCTGAGACTCGCTCCACGTCGGTCACCCACCTGGATCTCGCACACAGGCAACACAATGCCTCTGGCGCTCTGTTCCGTGTCGCCCAGTGTCATGGGCACACATCACAGTGGGAGCCCCATCACAAAGGTGGTCCCACAAGCTGTTTAGGTTTGCTCTGCACAGCGCTGGGGTCACCCCTTGCCTGCTCCAGAACACATCCAGCTGGCAGCAGGCTGGCAGGACATGGGCTGAACCCCCGGCTCCTTTGGGCAGAAGAAAGCCCTTGGAGCTAAGCTGTTGGGCCTGGATTGAGCCTGCATCTGGCACACCCCGAGCCTTCTCCGGAGAACGAGAAGCTACTACCTGCAGGTCTGAAACTCATCCGAAGATGTCGCACCCCAGGAGCAGCAGGCAGCACCCTCAGGCTGGCTCTGGTTCCCACAGAGCTTGCCTGCTGTGAACAAGGAAGGGAGCAGGAACCACGCAGCGCTTACGGCTCTGGCTCATCTCGGTTAGCTGCAGCACGGCTCTGTGCATCCCCTAAGCGCTATATAAACACCAGCTGATTAACCCCGCAGGCCCCTGGGGGCCTGGGCAAATCCAACAGCTCCATCCAGGTCAACATGGAGGTTCTCAGCAGCACAGACTACGCTCAGTGCAAGATCTTTTGCTGTTCCCCGTGGCACTCCCCAACCAGCCTGCTTCCCACAGCAGGCTGGGGGGCCTCATGCTGCCCCGGTGTCTGCATGGGTTGCACATTGCTGCATTCTTCACATCTTCCCTTGCTGCTTCTTGACCACATCTTCTCAGCTCACGGGCAGGTCAAAGGCCAGCTACAAACCGATTTAGCCACAAAACCGAAGTTTGCTCCTGGCAACTCAGGTTGCCCCATCTTTCTCCTGGCTTGTCCCACACGGCCTGTGTCTTGTGCTGAGGTCTGGCTCTGCTTCTGGCCGAGCACCTCGGCTGTGCCTCCGATCACCTACAACAAACCCTTCACAGGACAGGCTGTCAGCAGTGTTGGTTACTTCAGTTGTTCAGTGCTTCAGGCCTCTAGCAGAAACATCAGCTCGCCCATCTCTAATGAGAGAATAAGAGGCCATGTCTGCCTTGAATTAATCACAGAGTTGTCATCTCAGTGAAGTTAGAAGTGTTCTTCTTACACAAGGTACTACTCATCTCTGTGCAGAGAGGCCAGCACAAGGTCTATGTGCCTGAGCTGCTCTAGAGGGACTTGTGAGGGCCTGGCTTGTCTTCAGAAATTAATTTCAGCCACAAAGAGTCACATTCAACTCAGAAACCTTAAAGGGTGTTGGGCGTAGTGAAGGTCTGGGCTCTGGATCCACAGGTCCTGGTCTACAACAGCTTGATTGCCTTGTCCTGAACAGTACGTGCACTTTACATTAAAAGAGCATGGGCTTTACGTCGAACAAGCGTGTGCCACTCCTGCCCCAATTGCCAGCACAAATCTGGTGAGACTCTTCCCTCCCCAGTATGTCTGGCATTGTGCAACTTTTATCAGCTGTGTAAGCATGGTCCAGTATGAAGGTGGTCTGCAGTCGTGATGGGGTGAATGGCTATGGGTAGATGTGCTAAAACAGAGGCAACCAAACGTAAGACTGCCTGGCATGAAGGGAGGGTCGGAAAGGAATTGCATTGCCCATTCCCACTACACTCCAGCAGAGGGTCCACCAGTTGTCCTTGCCACCAATCCCCCCAAGTCCCCATGGTCCCGCTGGTCCCAGACGTGCCATCACTCACATCTGCTCATGCTCCCCTTACTCTTGCAGGTGCCTCAGGGGGAGTGGAACAACACGCTGTCTCGGGACAAAGACAGCGAGATCCCGTGCCGACGCATGCGGAGCGGGAGTTACATCAAAGCCATGGGGGATGATGATAGTGAAGACTCAGAAACCAGCCCCAAACCATCCCCGAAAACTGCAGCTCGGAGGCAGAGTTACCTCAAGGCCACGCAACAGTCCCTGAGTGAGCAGAGCACCACCCAAAGGTAATGCTGGAGCTCCTCCAGGAGCTCTGCACAGGTACCCAGGGGCCACCCCACAAGCAGCCCTTGGGGTCTAGCCAGCAGCACCCACACGGAGACCCCAAGTAGGGATCAGAGCCCAGCAGGGCTCCTGCACACCAGCTCAGACTGTCCACGGTGCAGGCAGATGAGGAGACAAGCAGGACAGGAGAAGATGTGGCAGAGGAATGGAGAGAGCTTTCCATCCTGGTGACTCCAAACAGCCCTAGGAGTTAGGAGCTTGCTCCAGCTCCCTGTTGCCTCTGATGGGGAGGGCAATCCTCTGATGGAGCTGTGTGGATTTCCTTTCTACACATCTGCTCCTCCAAGGGCATGCAGAGATCCCAACCTCATGATGCTATTTAGATGTGGAAGATGCTCAGCCAGCATGGCTGAGGAGACTTGACACGTAGCCCATGGGCTGCTGGGACTGTGCCATCCGCTTTGCTCCACAGGTGTCCCAGGGACTCTGGGACCAGCCAGAAAGTGTCCCGCTGGCACACTAGGCTGGATAATACCCTGAGACCAGGAGAGATGAGCTAAGAGGTCTGGGACCAGGTATTGAGGGAGGAATACCCGCAGTGGCTTGGGCCAGATAGACAGCAGAGCAAGGCGAACACAGCACAAGCTTGCTGGACAAGAGGCTGGTCCTTGCAGGACGGGGTCTGTGTGGACCACCTGACCTGAGGTGATACTGTGCAGTGTCCCCACCAGCAGCTCCGCTTCCCAGGACAAGGTACCCAGGGGCTGTAGCAGGCTGTCAGCGTTTCAGGTGCTGCAGCTCGGGCGGATGTGAGCAGCACAGAGGGGCAGGAGGAGGCAGGAGCCACCACAGATGAACTGCTGATGTTCATCAGACAGAGCCAGAAGGAAGTGAGGATGCAGCAGGCAGTGTGGAAACCCCTCATGGTGGCTTCAGATTGCAGACCAGATGCTGCAGGGAGCCCTGGAAATGCCTGCTCTTGAATTCAGCCCTGTTCCCTGCCTTCACATCCCCTTTGAGGGGGAGCAGAGCTGGGTCCAGGGGTCTCTGGTGCAAAACACCCAAGTTGAGAGACTGAGGTTCTTCCTATCTAGGGCTAATTGTCCATTCAGGTCATGTCCATCAGGGTATGACCTCATCTGGGCTGCTGGGGTCCAGCCAGAGCCCGCAGGCAGGCAGCTTTGAGGAAGGGGCTAAGTCAGTGCAAGTGTTTGCGCAGGGGGGGCAGAGCCGGCCGAGCTGTGGATGCAGCCAAGTGGGAGCGGAGGGGTCTGGGCAGGGCTGGGCTGGACGTGGCCATCGCTGTGAGTGCTTGGTCCCCGGCAGGAAATATGCTGGAGGGAAGGATGCTGCCTGGGAAGGAGGGGGCTCCGCAGCTCTCGGCGCTGCGCTCCAGGGAGGGACATGGCATCCTGGTCTGCCCATCCCCTCTGCCCTAGGCTGGCCAGGGCTTGTGCCAGCCACAGGACAGGCCGGGGCGCCAGCTGATCTGGCGCTGGAGCATGAGCACGGCTGCCATCTGCTGACCACCTCTTCTCCTCTCCCACCTCGCCAAGGAGCTTTTTGAAGGCTGTGGCCACTTTGGCTGCTGTGGGGCCTCCCTGGAGTCCCCCACCAGCCTGGCACACCCCTGGGACAGCAGCGGGGGCACCGTGCCCTGGCACAGACCCATGACAGCCCTCACCAAGATCCTTGGTCTCTGTGGCCAGAGCTGCTGGGACCATCCCTAGGCTCCACCCGCCAGGGGACACCGGACCTGTGGTTTGGGACAGGAGGGACTGCAGGGAGAAGGAGAGCTGCAGCCTTAGCCAGAATGAGGCATAGAGGAGTGAGACAGGATCCATCCCCATGAGAGGGTCCCTGCCCCTTTCAAAGTCTGTTGCCTGCTCTGTCAGTCAGTGTCCCCACGGGCAGGCGTGAGGGCAGGTCCAGGGATGGGATGCCCAGGGAGGCTGGCAGGGGCACTGCCTGCCCCAGGACACACCACGGGCGCACCGTGAGCTCATGGGCAAAACTCTCTCAGGCCGAGGGAAACAAGCCAATAAACAGATAGCCCAGGGCTTGGGGCTCCATGTTGCCCTTGGCCACACAACAGTGGTTGCCCTGGGGGGTGGGTGTCTCCTCCATCACCCCTGGCAGAAGAGACTACTCCCTGCTCTCATCACACTCCGGGATGGAGACTAAGGAGGTGCCACAGTCCTTCCTGGTGGTCCACACACTGCACAGGGCTCCTGCCCAGCTGGGATGCACTGTGCCCTCAGCTTTGCTGTCCCCCAGCCTGGTGAAGGACAGACCTCTGCACCCACAGCCCTGCCGGACAGGGGGGAAGAGGCACCCCGAGGGTCCTCTGTAGGGACCATGTGCGATTCAAGAGGGAGAGTCCCCACAGCTCACCCAGGCTAGCGTGGCTGTGTCCTCCACCATGCCCCACCTGATCTGTGACAAGGACTCCTTCATGCAGGGTCTCGTGGGGGAACAGAAGAATGGGGGAGCCCCATCCTTCTCAAATCACTCCTTTCCCTCCCACGTCCCTTCCATACTCCCAGCCCCTGTGTGCCTGGGTCTCAGCAGAGACCATAGCTGTGGTCTTGGCTGGGTCAGGCTCAGTGGCAGCCCTGCTCTTCTCCTGCTGTGGAGGCTGCTGCGGAGCTCCGGGGCATGGGGACGGTGCTTCTACCAGGGCCTGCAGCAAAAGCTGCCCTAGAAATACCGACACGCCCTACTCCTGTAGCACTGTCATTCAGGCTTAGCTCCCCTTGAACTTTTTCCAGATAATCTTTTGGGTTCCTCTACACAAATGTGAAAAAAAAAAAACCCTGCAGGTGTTTCCAATTGCAAAGTCCACAAAATATCATTTAAAAGTAATTTCTCACCGCACCTCTCACCCCCTTTCCCACCAGCCCAGGCAGTGAGAGCTGGCTTCCCTGACCCCAGCTCGCAGCGTCAGCCTGTGCGAGAGCCGGTCCGTCAGCAGGGCTGTGACTCTGGAGGCTGGCACGGAGCCCGTGTGCTCCCTGGGATTGGGCTGCACCAACCTGGCATCTGCGGTGCACTCCTGGGGGCAGCGAGACCCGAGGTCTTGTCCCCTCTCCTTCCCCTGCACCCCACAAACCTTCACCCTGCCAGACTCAGTAGCTCAAGCCAGGGGCCAGCAAGGTGAGAAAGTGCTTCCTTCTGCTCCAGGAGCTGCAACAGGGGCCGAGCGGTGGACTTGGTGCCCAGTATCGTCTCCATGCTGCCACCGGTGCCTGTGCCTGGCAGAGGGTGCATGGGCAGGGGTGGTCTGGCTCTCCCGGCAGGGCAGCAGCTCCGGCACGGCCCCAGCGCTGCCCCCGCTGTGGGGACACCCCTCACACCCTACCTCTCTGCTGGCAGGAGCCTGGACCGCCTGGACTCTGTCGAGATCCTCCTACCTCCGAAGTTCCCGACCTGGGAGGAAGAATACAACCAGATCTCTGACAGCGTCAACGAGTCCAGCTGCATCAACCAGGTGAGATACTGGAGTGCTGAGCCCCGCCGCACCGGCACACCCCAGTGAGAAAGGAGGCCAGCTGCGGGGGGGAGAGGAACATCGCTTTCCCCCTTCAAAATAAGGCACTGACTGCTCTCCAGGAATTGCACACGCTGCTCTCTGGCAGCTTTACCAAAGTGTCAAGGCCAGATCCTTAATTATGATTCGTATTAGATGCCCCTTCCTCTGACTTTGCCTCCTCTCAGCACTGCTGGTGCAGCTAAAGTCACTCTGCCATGTCCAGAGGTATGGTAGCCCGGAGCGATGCTTCACAGCGATGGGCAAAGCTCAGGGCTGCTCTGAGCGCAGGGTCCCACTGTGTCACCACCCAGAAGCCACCTGCAAGGCTGCTCGCTCCTGCTGCAAGCTCCTCACGCCCACTGGGTGGGTACAGAGCCGGGGACAACCTCACCTGTGCAAATGGTGGTGTCCAGCCTGGGACCCTGCAGCGGGTCACCGAGGACAGTGACCCTGCTCAGCTCTGAGGACCTCATCCCTTGTGCAGCAGACTGGACCCAGAAACAAGGTGCCTGTAATTCGGGAGACTGTCCTGCCAGCTAGCTGGGGATGCCTCCCTTGGATATTCCTGGACCTCATGGGAAGGGAAAAGCCAAGGATGTCAGTGAGGTGCTGATGGTGGGTGGCAAACCCCTTGCCACAGAGTGGGCTCATGCCCTGACCTCGACATCTGGCATGCAGTCGGTGCAAACTGGGTTTAACTTACTGCCCCACACTATGTCTCCCCTTGGGATTACTCTGGAGCAGCTTGGGGCTTGGGAAATAACACATGCCAGGATGAGGCCTTTGTGGAAGACCCATGTGCTTATCTCAGCCCCGGGGGGCCCGTCCTTTCGGTATGCAGGTGGAGGTCCCCAGGGCAGCAACAGCTCCGCAAAGCTTTGCCCAGCTGTTGCACTGCTGCCCTGGGCCTCTGTCATGTCCCATCTCTGTTCACGCGTGTCTGCATGGGAACACGTGCACACACATGCCCCATCTGTGCTGCTCCGCTCAGTCTGTGTGCAATGATCAAGGGCGGCAGCGCAAGGCAGGGGTTAAAGCAGCGCGGTGGGCATCATGAACCAGAGCACAGAGGAGGGTGAGCAGGGTACACCAGCATTCCCCTCCAGGTGCATGGGGCCCTCCTCCATCCCAGCCCAGCCTCTCCAGCCCCATGGCTGGTTTTCCTGCTGTCACAGAGCGGTTGGAGCCCTTGGTGCAGAGCTTTGGGGAAGGGCACGGGGCATTGCTCACAGGTGTACGTGTTCCTTGTGGTCAGTCTCGTTCCTTGTACATCAGCTGCAATGTGCTGGGTGTCTCATTGCACAGAGAAGGGGTCAGGACTGTCACATTCCTGTCCTTTGCGTGTAAATCCATATCTGAAGCCAGGTCTCTGCATGAAGACAGCGGGTGGGCTGAGTATGTGGTCTCTCCCTGTCTAAAGCTGCCATTTAGCAGCTGAGTGCAGCACCCCCATGAAGGCATCAGAAGGGTCTTGGAGCTGGAGGGTCTGAGCAGCCCACGATGTGCCAGGAGCTGCCCAGGCGAACACCCCAGACCGGTAGCACTGTGACACTGGGGGCACGCTGACGACCACAGCACCTGCACAAGCGTGGGGCTGCCGTCATCACGTGCACTCTGCCCGCTTTCCTCCAAATCAGAGTTCAGTTGCAGCTGGGTTGGGATTTAGAGGCCTCCCACGAATCGTCTATCTGTTGATCCAGGATGCAACTGGTATAGCCACCAGTGTGTGCTGGTCTGACCCTCTGGCAGGTCTGACCTGCCCTTTCATCCAGTGCCAGAGGCAGTTCCTCCCCTGCCCTCACTTTTGTGTAACCTCCAATACCTTCCTTCTGTGTCCAGCAAGACCCTAGTGTCCTCCCACACAGATCCCCAGCTCTGAAAGACAAGTCCACTCCTCTTGTTTTTGTCCCAACTGACGTCCGCCTTGCAAACCTTTGAAAGTCCAGAGTTCACCGGGCACGCATGTCAGCATCCATCTGTCACAGCAAGGGGACCAGTGGCCAGAGAGGGCCAGCTGGTGACCGCCAGCACTGCTTATCCACACTTTGAGCTGTGCCCTGTGTAGAAGGGCTGGGCCCAGCCCCCCAGAGCCAAGCCTCTTCTCTCCGGTACGTTTTGAACCTTCTTCCCAAGATGGGTCATCTCAGGCAGCTCACACAGGGCAGAGCTCATAGGGTAGATGTGCTCTGCAGACCAGGGATGGAGAGGAGGAGAAGGCATTCCTCCCCACAGGCAGCAGAGTGACTGTCGGGTCTGTCCTTACGCCAAGCGTGTGCCATGGCTTTGCTGTGGAGAAAAGGCAGTATTGCTTCCATGTGGCTTCTTCCTGGAGCAGGGACGGAAGAGACAACAGCGACATGGCCAGCCCAACCCCATCAGGGTGAAGGACAGTTCCCTCGATGTGGAGCACTCAGGCTGCCCATTCACTCCGGGCTGTGGGGGCCCGTCGCTGCTCCTGCCCACGTTGCAAGGCACTGGCCATTACTGGGGGCTTCGCAAAGGTGCTAACTGGGAGCCACACCAGCCCTTGTCCAGCAGCCACGAGGCAACCCATGTGTGCCCAGGGGTGTCCCAGCATTGTGTGTGCCGAGTGTGCCCTGTGTATATATATATATTGATATATGGTGCATACAACAGGCTGAATGCATCAGCAGCTTCTCTCCGTCTGGGAGGTGTCCCGTGGAGCTTTGCCGTGCCGTGTTTGTGCCGCTGTCTGAAGGGCCTGTGCGGCATCTTGCTTGGCATCTTACGAGCTCAGGAAGTTTGTACTGAAGTGTCAGCAGCAGTGGCCCCGGGGGACGGGCCATCAGCTCCCCTCGTCTTCGGTCCCTGTGCCATGGCTGTCTGTGTGAAGGGCTCCCCCGTTCTTGGCCTTTAACCTTCTCCAACTCTTTCTTCCAGATCTTTGGACCCCCCTCACTTATCCCTCAGATATTTACCCATGGAGAGCAGGTACTGTCCCGCTGGCATTTCCCTCTTCCTTCCTCACGGAGCTTTCTCGGGTCAGCCTCGACACCCGCGGCAGGGTGCGAGGCAGGCTGTGGGGTCAGCCCACACCCAGGGCCAGTGGCAGGAGGAGGAGGAGGAAGCAGCGCTGCCAACCTGGGCACTGCAGGGCAGCTGGAGAGCTTGGTTAGGGAGTTAGGGACTGTCAGTTTTAGGGGGAAAGTAAATGAACTTTTTGAGCCAAACCTTGTGGAGCTCAGATGCTGGGCACAAATACTGTCCCTGAGACCAAAGAAAGGGCCAGGAGAGATGGAAGTGGGCAACAGGGCCAATCTCAGCATCTCTCATCACCAAATACTCTGCTTTAGGCTGGCTCTGGTTTAACCCAGGTGAGCCTCTCCTGAGTCCAGGTTTGACCAGCCGCTGCTACCAGAGAGCAGGGCAGGGCCAGGGGCACGGGTGGGAGTGAGGTGAGGGTGGCCAGAGAAGCAGGGAGCAGAGCTGCCCCTGCTCAGCTCACACCTTGCCGCAGCCTGCCGCCGAGCCTTCTCCTGGTCCCCCACGCAGACGGGGCTCGGATGGGTTCCTATGGTGCCACCCGGAGCCAGTCCAGGCAGTCTGTGCCCAGTCAAGCGTGGAGGCTGTCCCCCAGCCCACACCTTCCCACCTTCCCTCTCCGCACTGCACCCCGCTGTAGGGCCAGGCCACCTCCCCCCGCTGAGGGGCACGCCTGCCCTGGCAGGGTCCCGTGGCTAAGGCTGGGGTCTCCCAGCTGTGCTGGTGGGGCGGGGGCCCTGACAGGGGCTGGGGGGGGATTTTAGCCTCACGCGCTCTAGCCTCTCCATCAGAGGCTGGGGGGTGTTTCGCAGGCACTGTCATGGCGTCTCCTACTCCACAACCAGGGACCCTCTGGCCTCCAAGGAGGGTCCCTTCTCTCGTGACAGAGAGCCCTGGCATCCTGCACCCCACCGGCACTGACCACTGCCCCCCCCCCCTCTCGTCTGCCATAGGCGGGGCCACGCAGGAGCGGCGGCAGGGAGAGGAGCAGGAGGGGCCGGGAAGGGGCTGCCTGCAGGCAGGGGGTGACTGGCTCTGCCCCTCTTCCCCTGCAGGCGCCAGAGCCGGAGCTGGGGGAGCAGTACGAGGCGGTCTGCGACTCTACCTACAGCGAGGCCGAGTCGGCTGCCG
>NW_010548934.1:0-214 GCF_000687285.1 Phaethon lepturus
CTGCCAAGAGAGGGAAGGTTGCAAAGGAGAGCCGGAAAAGTGTCCAGCAGCAGCACCAGCAGCAGCCGCAGCACCCCCTTACCGATATGAATGATTGAATCTGCAATCGCCGCTTTCCAGGTTCGAGTCCAACAGACGGACACGACCAGGATGAGGGAGAAAACTTCCATCTCCTCCGGAGGGCCAGGCTTTGCAACAACCGACGCCTTCACCC
>NW_010548934.1:280-3995 GCF_000687285.1 Phaethon lepturus
CGGGTGGGGCGTGTAAAGCCCGGTGGCTGGCGCCCAGCCGCGGCTGGGCAAGGGAGCGAGCCCGGGGCTCCGAACGCCTCTCCCCTCGGCGAAACCCCGCGTCACTTCGGGGGGCTCCTGGGCAGCACCGGAGTTGCTGGGAGCGCCGGCAGCAAATCCATCCAGCCCGGGCGCCGCCGCGGGCAGCAGACGCCTCTGCTGGTCAGGCGATCCCCATCCTTCCGCCGGGTCCAGGGATCCGCTCGGTCCCGGCTGCTGCTGCACGGCAACTTCCAACCCACACCACACACACGCTCACACACACACACACGCGCAGGCACGCACACACACACGCGCACACACAAACCCTCTTGGCCAGAGAAGCCCCAAGAGCCCGCAGCAAATAGCTCGCCTTCAGAGAAGGAGGAGGAGCGGGCAACCGGGAGAGCGGGCGCTCCCGCTTCCAGCAACCAGATTCCTGCAGGAAAAGCCCCCCCGGAGGCCAAAAAACAAAGTGAACTTCAAGGTAATGCAGATAGTAATGCAGAGATTTCCCCCCACCCTTCGCTTAAAAAAAAAAAAAATTGCTCCCCACAACTGGAGGGGAAAAAAATAATAAGAAAGAAATCTGCAAATCAAGCCCAGCGAGCTGTCTCTGTCGCGCGAGGTAGTGGTTGGACAGGGCAGGAGCGAGAGGAGGAGTGCCCGGAGCAAGGCAGAGGAAAGCAGATGATGGTCTGCAGGTTGCTTTTGGAGCTTCCTTTGCTGGTGGGATGCGGAGAGAGCTGGCAGCTCCAGCACCAGCCAGCACGTTGCCTAGAAATGGATCACCTAGGAGAAGGAGAGAGAGCGAGAGATAAGTGCTATCAGCCAGAGAGGGAGAAACAGAGAGAGCGAGCGAGCGCGCTTCTCTCTAATAACTACCTCCTCCCCCTATCTGCAATGCAAGGGAGAAACAAAATAGAGCTCTCATCTCCCTTGAAATCTTCAGCTGGGACTAGGGAAGAGACATAGGCAGGAGTGCATACAGCCTAAAAATACATTAGGGGGAGGGAAACGAGGGGGAAAAGATCTTTTCGAAGTGTTATGCTCAGCTTAAAAAAAAAAACAACCACCAAAACCACCCCATTTCTTTAACCTTGTAACTCCACTGCAGGTATCAAGTTCAAAGCTAGATGGGCACTTTTGCTTCTCGGTCTTTGACAACTGAGTCAGGGACATTGCTTGAAGGGGAAAAGAAAAAAAAAAAAAAAGAAAAAATCAGGGACACCTGGCCTCAAGGGGAAAATGAAGACCTAAAAATCTATTAATATGACTTTAATTATCTGTGTTCTTGATGGAATTCTCACAATTCTTTAAAGAAATGAATTGGCTTTTTTCTTCCTCTCTCTTTAGGTAGTGGAGAAATTTCTATGGGAAAACATTTAGAGCACACTTTTCATCCTCAGGTTGCTATGAATTCATTAACCAATTAATCCGCAGACTTCTCATGCTGTAGTTAAATACATTATCCCCATTACACAGACAGAGATTGCACAGAGAGGTTAAGTACGTTCCTATAAACTAGCCTAAATCCCCACTTTATGTCTTACTACACTTTCTTCTGACTTTGATTTTTTCTAGTCACACTGGAGATGATGCAGAAGTCAAAGAATTGCTCCAACATAGTGGTTACATCCTAAACTCACATAAGCCATTGATAAGACCTGGTAGTCCTTTCAGATGTCTAAATAGGGGTTGATCAACCCCTTTTCTTCAGAAAGAAGCTTTTATGAAGGCATCTCCTTAGTTATAGCACTTCTTAGATTATTTCATCATATCTGACTTGCATATGTCTTCTTTCAGCCATGGCACTAGTTAGCAATTGCACTTGTATACCTACAAAACTTAAGGATTCAGTCCAAGAGGAAGAAATAAGATTTTTAAGAAAAGACAAACTCAATCAGTGTTAAGGAGCAAGACAATTGAATCTATAAAAAAAATCATCAATTTCTACTTTGCTTAGGTCGACATTAGCAGGTGAGTACTTCCCTAAAAATGGCAACACTCAAAAGCTTCAAGCCAGATCCAAATCACAAGGCAGGGCTCATCTTTTCACTGTCTAGAATGGGCTTCTTCTCTTCTAAGAGCTGTAACAAATCACAGCTGAAATGGACTTTAAGAGACACAAGAAGAGGTACATAAAGAGAACAAAAGATGATGAGCAGTGCAAAGCAGAAGTCTTCACAAGTTGTCATTCATGCTGTATTTGTCTGTATCCTCTGTGCAAGTCACAGATCTGTTATCGATAACAGCAAACAGTAAAAAAGGTTTTTTTCTATAAATGACAGTTTATGCACAGAATCAGTGAGTGTAATGGGCATTAATTTTAAAAGTAATAAATTCTGATTCATCTGAGAAACTTTTGGAGCTGCTGGAGTCATTATTACTTCTCCACAAAAGAACAGAGTTCACAAGAAATGTTAATTCGCTTCTTTGGGGGGCATGTCAGAGCAGTACTCTTTAATAATGTACAATGCACAGAAGGCAGAATAGGAAATGTAATGGAAACCTTTGGAAAATTATAACTTTTTAATCCTCTGTTTAGATAATAGTAAGAAATTTGAGGCCTTTATCTAGAAACCAGCTATCCTTACTGATTCTTTAAAGCATCCAGTACCCTGAATTCACCACACTAAATGGAAATTTTCCTTAAGTCTGTAGACAGACTTAACAGGACAGGAGGCACAGCCAAGAGTTTGTAGCTTACAAATACCCTCTAAATAAAAAAAAAAATTATTTGGGAGTGTAGCTCTGAATAATAATTCCAGTGGTAAAGAACACTGCCTGAAAATTCGAGAGGAACGAGACAGAAGAGAAGTTAAAAAGTAAATTCAAATAAAGTTACTTTAAGTAATGAACACATTATTGACTTAATATGCATCCACCACAGAGATAAAATTGCACTTCCTCACTTTCATTCTCTTCAATTCTTATTCATTAAAAACAAAAACTAGTGTCATCCATTTAAATAGACTGAAAAATCTTATGCTGTGTAGTTAGTTCAAGGTATCAGAGAAAAATGTTGAAAAAGGATAATGGTCTTTTCTATTCAATATATGCTAAGTATTTGCAGAAAGTTAAAGTTAGGAACAAAAAAAGAATTCCAGGGGTTACTGCTACTGTGAGAACATTATTTAAAAAAAAAAAAAAAAAAGACTAATAATCAGATCTGGGTGACTGCAGGCCTCTAATAAGCCATGAGCACCATTCTCAGGACTTTGGTGATTGCTGCCTCAGGCACTTTGGAAACTTAAGTCCCGCAGGTTTCAGCCACACTGCTTTTCCTTCACTACAATTTCCTTCCCAAAATTTCCTCAGTTACATCAACTTCACTACGGCTCCACCATTAACATCCATGGGAGAAACACCATCATCAACCAGCCAATGATCCTAGCAACAGGGAATAGTTGTCTTCTTCCTAGTAGTCTAGCTAAAGTGTGGTTAATGGTTGCTGTACCTTATGTTTCCACTGATCAGCTACTACAGTGTTGCACATTAATGCAACCCCTTGAGGAACAGCAAAGAAAGGATGTTCTTGCAAAACAGATGCAGCAGGGGAAAAAAAAGTGTCCGTCTAATATTTATTTCATCACACACACACATAACACTCTGCTACCTTAACCAAGTCAGCTTGGGACCTGAGCTTCTATCTACAGAGGAAAGATCACAGAATCACAAAAGTTGGAAAGGACCT
>NW_010548935.1:0-230 GCF_000687285.1 Phaethon lepturus
CCCTGCCGCTCCCCGGCCACCGTCTGCGGCACGTCCTCGTTCATCGCCCCCCGAGCGCGGCGGCACTGCCCGCAGGAGGGTGTTTTGCCACACAAGGCACAGTGAGCAGCCCTGCCACGCTGCTCATGGGGGACCCTCGGTGCAGCACCCGCCCCGGCTCCGCTGGGAGCTGATGAGCAAAGACCAATCCCTCCGGCTCCGGCCCTTCCCACCACTGCCCGCCGGGCAGA
>NW_010548935.1:255-1194 GCF_000687285.1 Phaethon lepturus
CAAGCCGTAGCAGAAGCCCTGGGGCTCCAAACACTCCCCTCCTTGCCCATGGGCAGTCAGTGCCCCCAGCCCCAGGGTGGCTCCTGGGGCCCTGCCCCATCCTCACCGCTGGGGTGACGAGGACAAGGGGAGCACCAGCCTCCGCCAAGCTGAGCCTCTGCTCAACCAGACCTCGCCAAAGCTCCTCTGACCCTTCTCCATTTTCCTGCTTAAAAATTACATGGTGCCTCAGCAAACAGAGCAGCTCTTGTGCCCATCGAAAGTGATTTCTGTCCCTAAAGAAAATAGGATATCATTAAGGTTCCCGTCTCCCAGGTTGTTTTTCCCCTCTAGAAAATAGATGTGATTTTTGGAGGTGGTTCTGCGCTTGAACATGGTGTCAGTGGGATGCTGTGCTGTTTGAGCTCCTCCAGCTGCTGCCCCAGGCTGGCAAATGGCCCCAGCGCAGCTGCACACCCAAACCCTGGGTACTGCAGGGTCAATTGCTGACCCTGCTGCGCCAGCCCTCCCCGGGGAGAACCCCTTTCCCTTCACCCCGAGAGTGCCAGAGGGCAAGGGGCAGCCACAGGCACGACCTTCTGCCACACGCTCCGCTTGGGTTTGTCTTCATTCATGAAAGAGAGATACCAAAACCCACCACTAAAACAAAAGAAACCCCAAAATCCATTTCTGTCCTGACTCAGGACGTCAGGTGTAACCCCCAGCATCGCCTACTGCGGCCATCCCAATGCCGTGGGCAGAAGGGCAGTGCCGCCCATCAGCAGCACCTACTCACAGCCCCAAGGGGCAGCTGGCTCCGGCAGCGGGGGCTCGGCAGCGGCAAAGGGCATTTTGGGGCTGTGAGGGGTGTCTCTGCACCCCCAGGCCATCCCTGGGCAGGGCAGGGCCAAGCCCCGTCACAGCGCCCGCACGGGACGGGACCATCCCTATCTCAGCCCG
>NW_010548936.1:0-27071 GCF_000687285.1 Phaethon lepturus
TAGGCCACTAATTAAAGAATTCTGCCTGGATTAACAGGTGAATCTGTAATTTCTTTTTACAGTATAGGACATGATTTTTCCTTTCTATAGGCCCTTTGCAGAATCTGTAATTTCTCCTTAAGCTTTTTGGTAGGAATTTAATTGGATTTTGTTCAAATTTGTGAAGCTTTATGGAACAAGATTAGTTGCCACATTCTGTCATTGTAAGTAATATTAAAACTGTAGCCTCAGCTGACCAAAGTGGTCCCCATTTTCCTTTAATATATGTAAATAGTCCAGATGAAGATGCTTCAAGCAAAAATGTTACCTCTCTGTCTTCCCTGTGAAGTTGAAATGACTTCGTCTTCTCAGAAAACAGGAGAAGAGGATGGGTGGGAACGACGAGGAATGAGGGATATGTCCATAGAAATAGGCAAGGAAGAGAAGAGTCAGAAGAATATGGTGGACAAAACCAGGAAGATTGAATACATGAAATAATATGAAGACCAGGCCAGCAAGGAACACATGGGAATGGCAGGATTAGACTGTGGTAGATAAGGGCTTGTGAGAGAATGAGAAGAGAAATTCAAGTGACTGGGAGGATAGAGTGAGAATGGATAGACAATGGAGACTCTGACTGAAGATTGGATGAGTTTATTCTTGTTCTCTTTCTCACACGTGCAGTTTTGAGATGAGTTTTATGGCCCCATGAGACACAGGAATCATATTTCTTCAGAGAAGTGTGTAAGTTGGTAGAGTTTTCATGATGGAATTAACATTTGAATATTAATTGTGAGATCATAACATCTAATTTGCCAGTTTTTAGTTGTATATGGAATGGAGACTCTTTCTTAATGCATTTACATTAAATACTATCCTAGTACCAGTGTATGTGATTTATTATTTCTGAAAAAATTCAGCAAGAGATAGCAGTGACTTTAAATGTAGCATGTCATTGTTACAGAAATGGGATTATGATAGTGTTCTCTTTAAAAGTGTATGTATACTGTAGTTCACTGTACATGGAATAGATAATAGTGAGTCATTCATTTATTGATGCTTTTGCTGTGGTAGAAGATAGGTCCATCCTAATTTTCACGGATATATTTGCCCTCTTGAAGACAGCATTCTCAGACAAGTAAGTTGTGTGGCTGTGTCAGTGACTAGAAGACAGAACGTAAAAAAATACTTACATTGTGAATTGAGGTCAGTGGTTGCATAATCACCTCCATGTAAAGAGGGTGGACTTAACATGTTCAGCTTACTGTGAACTGCATTTTTATTTATTTATTTATAGATTTATACTGCATATTATCTGTGAAATGCTCAAAATGAGAGCTTCCTCAAGCCTTACTTAGGCTTATTAATTATAATTTACTTTTGAGTATTCTGATGATTTATTTTATAATGAAGATGTGATCCAGGTTTCAGATTGTTTCATAGATGCTTTATGTACTTTTTTTCCTTACAATTCAACATTGAGCAATTTACTGTTCATTCACAGTAGCCTAAGACAAATAGTAAACTATTTCGTAGATATGTTTAGGTTCCTAGCTGTTTTGATAACAAAATACAGTATCTGAAACTAGCTATTTTTTAAAATTACCCGAAGAAATATAGATTGTAAGATTTAGAACAAACAAATCAATTCATCCCTCTAAAATGCAAACTTGTATCTCAGGGTTATAATATGTTTGAAGTTAAAGTAAGTTTTCATCAACAAAGTATGTTTTTCTCATATGCAAAAGTAACTGCTTAAATGAAAAATAAATCTTTGGCTACTTAAAATAGCTGTATTTTTTAATGTCATGGCCTCTCTTGTATTTCATGCTGAGGATAATATATTTATGATTAATATTTTTAATGGAAAATGTAATTTAATTAAATGTGGCAATAATCTTCAGTTGCTGTAAAAGGGTAGAAATTGAATTAAAAGCAAATTATTTTTGAAAACAAGTGCATGATCCATTGGAGACAATCTTTTTGATTGAGGTTGTTGGGTCTTTTTATACCACCCCTGCCCAGCAGGCAGAGTTGTAGTTGGAACTTTATCAGGATTTTAAAGCAAAATTGAAACACCATCTTATACCCTTCCTGTATGACTGAATTCAAACCTTTCTGAAAAAAAGACTTATGCCTACCAAGAAAAGAGTATGTATACTGCTTTATGTATGAATGAAAATCCAGTGATACTTTTAAAGGATGATTATTATTACTACTAAAACTGTTATAATCTTTTTTATAATATACTTTTATAATTAAATGTTATAATCCTTTTTTTTCCAATTCTTCAACAAAGATGATCAAAATAATATGATCATCCTTAATTGGAGATTAATTTTTAGTCACACAATATATATTGCTCTCCATGTCTGTTTTATGGGCTGTCCCTCAAATCCTGTCTGTAATTTGGATGATTAGAAGTTTCTCCTGCGAAATTTGCAGTGGCCATACAAAAGAGGAACTATTACTAACTGTTGCATAAATAGTTTAACTTGTTCAAAGGCATATAAAATAGTTCTGGTTTGCACCTGCAAAACTGTATCTGCAATGTGTCCATTGCAGATACATTAATATAAGGTTATAGCAAAGCTTTAGAGTTGTAATTGTAGCCATTTTCTGATGGGAAGTTTAAAGGATTAAGCAGCTGTTTTCATAGCTGTGTAATTAATAAGGTTGTAGAATATTGATGGGGGAAAAATGCATTCATGGGTGTCTGTGTTTTCATTCAAGCACTTCCTCCACAAATTCACTGCCCAGTAACCTTTAGGCTCACTGTGTTGTTTTTTTCATTGACTGCTGAAATGATAGTTGCAGCCTGTTGGCAGAAAAGGACCGTTTTGAATGGTGGCTATTGTTCTGTTAACGTTAGAGCCCTCTGGCTAGAGGATCAGCAAGAATGTCTGCTAAGATAAAGTGACAATGTTGTCTTCCTGTGGGAATAATTTGCTGATAAACTATGACAGTACAAAAAGCCCTAAGGGCTGAGGGTGGGAAAAGCTGTATTAAACTTTATGTATTGCTCAGCAGAATTCTCATTTGCAAGCTAATTCGTACATTAGTACCTATTAGGAAGTGTGAATTCTAAGTGTATCTTGCACAATAAACCTTATTTATTTGTAGTGTTATGGATTGTCAAATAATTCTTGAAACAATTACAAATCATTAGGTTCTATTTATGTTTCTCTGCTTTCATGTTATTTTTCTGATGCCAGAACATTTAAGGCACCATCTAATCCTTACAGGGCAAGGAGTTATGTAATGTTTATTACATAAGTATATTTCCAGTAACGTTACTCAAACTTGTGTGCCAGAACGCTAAATAATAAGTTTCTGTCTCATACCTCCACATCTTTGAGTAATTCTTACATTCAGGCTAACTGTAGACAAGGACTGGTGCCATTGTTGTTTCGTCAGGGTCTGCTAGAATGTGCCAAAAGATACTCAGCTTGGTTTAAATACATTTATAACAAGTACTATTTGTGATTAATATAGTGTTATAAAAAGGCATGCTCCTAAATACCTCTGGAATGAAAATGTTCTGTGGTTCTTGAAAGGTTGTAGTATGTACTGAAGTCAAAGACTGATATTCCATCCTTACAGTAATATATGCTTTTAGGAATTATATAACAAATGTTGATACTGTTAACTTAGAAACATAAAATCATAGAATCATTTAGGTTGGGAAAGACCTTTAAGATCATAAAGTCCAACCATAAACCTAACACTGCCAAGTCCACCACTAAACCATGTCCCGAAGTGCCACATCTACATGTCTTGTCTATAAATACAGAGATGCACAACCAGCATGATGTAAAAATCTGAACTCTTAGGAGCTAAGATTTTAACATAATTCTTAAAAGTGTGTTTTTATGATAAATATTTATTTGAAGAAGAAAATATGGTAAATACCCTTTTATTTCCCTTTTTTTCTGCCTCAAGTGATGTGTGTAATGTAAAATCATCATATTGTAATTATTGTTTGTTTATTTCTATCATCATGAACTTGAAGTGTATATTGTACTGAAATTTGTGAAGTACAGATGTTATCTTTGTGGCTGGACAATTTTTCAAGAGTGAAATTGTTGTCACATGGAAGGAACAACAGAATGAATCTCTTAAATTTTAAGTTCCTACTGTGGTTGTACAGTCAGTTTTACAGCCAGAAATTGCGTTACCTTTATGAAACGCCATCAAGTCAGTGAGGCTACCCCTTACTTTGAGATGCACATAATGTGTATTGTAATCTAAATAAGTTAAGTGAAAATGACCTTTTATAATACTTGCAAGTGAATGTGTTTTAGAGCTTCCATTGTTGCAAATATGCTGGGTTCCTGGATAACAGTCGTACTGGAATCTCGGGACCCAGTCTTAAAGTGTGTGAGTTGCATGCCTATATTTTATTAAATACTAAAATTTTTTCAGAGTTCTACCTGAAGGTTCAAGTCATTCTTAATTCTTCTGCTTGAGGGTCTGGCTAAATAGGTAAGTGTAAAACGGAGTATATTTATATAAAGGAATCTATATTTCCTGTGTGATTATTATCACTCTAGTAAAACTGTTTTTTCTGGCTTAAGTTCCTTGAAACTTATTTAAGCCTTGTCATGACAAAACTTTTTTTATTTTCAGAAGAGTAAGTGCATCCACGTTGGGGATATGTATTGTAATAGTAGTGGTCAGTTGTAGGCTAAGCCCCTGTTCTGTACATAATTTTTTCATTCCCTTTTTCTAGCTATATAGAAAGAAGCTCTAATACAATCTTTGTATTGTCAAATGTCTTTGACTTTTAAGACTAATGTGAAATCAGTACTGAGTAAAATACTTTCTGTTAGACCAAAATGACATCACCCATTCCTTCTGCCCAAAGAGTGGAGGAGACCTGTTCCAGTGTCTTTCTTGTAGGGAGGGAACCAAAAACACAGTATTTGAGGTGTGATCTCACCAGTGCCAAGTACAGGGGCATGATCACTTCCCTAGTCCTGCTGGCCACACTATTTCTGATACAGGCCAGGATGCTGCTGGCCTTCTTGGCCACCTGGACACACTGCCGGCTCATATTTAGGGGTCTGTTGGTCAACACCCCCAGGTCCTTTTCCGCCAGGCAGCTCTCCAGCCACTCTCCCCAAGCCTCTAGCGTTGCATGGGCTTGTTGTGACCCAAGTGCAGGACCCGGCACTTGGCCTTGTTAAACCTCATACAGTTGCCTCCACCCATCAACCCAGCCTGTCCAGATCCCTCTGTAGAGCCCTCCTACCCTCCAGCAGATGAGCGCTCCTGCCCAGCTTGTTGTCATCTGCAAAATTGCTGAGAGTGCACTTGATCCGCTGGTGAAGGGTCTAGAGTACAAGTCTTATGATGAGCGGCTGAGGGAACTGGGGTTGTTTAGCCTGGAGAAAAGGCGGCTGAGGGGAGACCTTATTGCTCTCTGCAACTACCTGAAAGGAGGTCGTAGAGAGGTGGGTGTCTTTCTCTTTTTCCAAGTAACAAGTGATAGGACAAGAGGAAATGGCCTCAAGGTGCGCCGGGGAGATTTCAGTTAGATAGTAGGAAAATTTTTTCACCAAAAGGGTTGTCAAGAACAGCCTGGCCAGGGAAGTGGTGGTGTCACCACCCCTGGAGGTATTTAAAAGACTTGCAGATGTGGCATCTAGGGACATGGTTTAGTGGTGGACTTGGCAGTGTTAGGTTAACGGTTGGATTCAATGATCTTAAAGGTCCCTTCCAATCTACATGTTCCTATGATTCTATGATCTGCCAAGACAATCTCTCCAAAACTGCAGTTATGGGAATTCTGATCTCTTTTCCTCAAATCTGTAGGCTCTTGCATTGCCAGAAGATGAGACTTGGAGTTGTGAAAACCTTTGTATACCAACTGAGACTCTTTGTATGAAGCACCCTCTACAAGGGCAGGGTCAATCATCTTAACCTTTGCAAGCTCAACAATACATACTGTCCACACCAATTAAAATTTTTGCTGTACGCAGGCTCCATTCCCCTCCAGGATAAAAGATCCAGTGTCATACCTTGGGAACTTTAGTTTGTCATTCTGATACCAGACAAGAGATTTGATGCTGTCATTTCCAAGCCCTTTTCTTCCTTTTGTAAGTATACTCCCTTGCACTTTCTTTTCATGCTTAATTTCGGTTATGGTTATATTAGTTTACTGTTTGAAGCCTTATAGTTGCCAAGGAAGGAAAAAACTTATGTTCATAATAGGTACTTAAACAGAGTTATGGAGGACTATTGTTGTTGGAAGTGTATGTTAAGGAGCTCTCAAGACAAGTAGAAGTTTTATCTTCCGGGGTTCATATTTCACAGCATAGCAATGCATTTCATATCTTAGGGTCTCTTCCTACAATTTGTCCTTGTTCTTCTCATAAATCAGCCAAGAAATATATTTAGTGCCAGCATTGATATAAAGAGTAAAAAAATTCTTACTCTTGCATTCTTAGTGATCTAAAATTAAAGGAAATAAGTTTTCTATTGACATGAGAGGTCATTTATATTTATTGAAAAAGAAAAGATGAGTTTTTTTTTTAAATAAACTTACTATTCACCATTAAAATAAAGATGTAAAATATATGCAATTAAATTAACTTCCCAATAGCATAAGTTCATTATATTAAGTATTAATCATACATATCTCGTGAATCTTGTGATTGTGTGCTAAAGGGTATGTTCCCTCCATGTAGGTACACAGAAGCAGAACACCTAGCAAATCTGACAAATGCCATAAACTAGCTCACTGATTTTGAGTATTTAAAGAATGACCTAAAAACCTGAACGATAGAGGGGTGACCAGATTACATAGTGAAAATGAAGATTTATTTGGCAATTCCAAATAATAATGAGAAGGTCTGCAGTTTTGTAGGCAGGATTAATTTACCTATCTCTTTTTAATGACTCTCTTTTCCCTTTCCCCCAGCTCTTGCTTGTGCATTTTTACTGTTTATTATGCGCACCTATTCCAGCCCTCTTCAGAATCCCACTGACTTATTTCACTTTCCTGTACGAAAATTAACTGAGCAAAAGCCATAAAAAGTATGTTTCTGGAAACGGAGTAAGGCTGCCTAAACTAGAAGTTGTGGTAGAGGAAAGAGGAGCAGATTAGGATGGAACAGTAGTGTAATATTTTCTGTTTTCAGTGTCAGCAGACTATTAAATCGGCCAAGTTGTTTGTGAGATATTCATCTATGAATAGTGGTAAATCTTAAACAGTTTCTGTAGTATTGCATGTTGTTATTTTTCAGCTATCTAATTGTATTAAAAGATACTCAGTATTTTCCTATTTTCTGAATTTTACCTTTACATTAAATCTGTGTTAGAGTTACAGGTAGGGTTGTTACTTAACTGTGAATGAGAAATGTGGACTGTTGTGATGTTATGGTAGAAAATAATTTTTGAAAAAGTATGAAATAGTGTGATTTCTTTAGAATTGGTACTGTTGGAGCACTCACCCTGGAAAAGAGGAGGAATGCCAGACAGGTTATTTTGGTGTGGAAAACCCTAATTTAAGATCAGTTGTATAGTTCTCTCTCCTTACTGTGTCTGCCAGTCCTGCAGTAGTGGGATGTAACAGAATGTCCAGGGAAAGGCAGGAGACCTCAGTTTCTCGATAGAAAGAAGGTATGTGTGGGAATAATATCTTTCAATTCTTTGGAAAATTATTATTTCCTTATTGCCATTAGAAATCGAGGGACATACTTGTAAGAACCTGAGAGGCCTTATGGTCTCTCATAGCATGTTGCCTATAACCAAGTCTTGTGCTTCCTTATGAATGAAAGAGTACATCAAGTGAAGCTTATACAGTTAGTGTTTTGCCACTTATTCCATTAGTACCATTCTTCCAATAGTGAGGAGGATAGCTGATGCAGAACAGCAAGTTTCTTCCCACTGTCTCCTCGGGAACTTGCCTGATGAATCCAACATACTGAATTCAAATACATCATCAGATGCTTTCTGTCCTTCAAAGGTGTTTTCCAGGACTTACATGGTATTTTTTCTGCTCACTGTGTTGGATTCAGGTGGACTTAAAATGAATTGAAGAAGAGGAAATTTTTTAGGCTGATTTCCCTCTCTCCCTGAAAGTGTTTGAACAGAAAGATAAATTACTGATTACTTTAAAGTTATGTTTTCTGTGATATGCCTGCTGCCGTAGCAATCTGCAACTGTGAGATCTTGTTATCCTGCATAGTTCATTTCTCTCTCCCTGTTTTTTCTCTTTCCTATTTAATTTTTCTGTCTGATTTACTTTGACCTCATGTTGAGCATTGTCACAAATTAGATCTCCCTCTTTCTTTTGCCCTTTCTTTCTTTTGTCCTTTCTTTTTTTTGTTGTTTCTTTCTTTCATCCTTTCTTTCCTTCATCCTTTCTTCCCTTCTTCCTTTCCTCTTTTCTTCCTTTCTTCCATTTCTTCCTGCTTCTCAAGTTGCAACTTCCTCAAGTTGCGCCAGGGGAGGTTTAGATTGGATATTAGGAAAAATTTCTTCACTGAGAGGGTGGTCAAGCATTGCAGCAGGGTGCCCAGGGAGGTGGTGGAGTCGCCATCTCTGGAAGTGCTCAAAAAAACGTGTGGATGTGGTGCTTCAGGATATGGTTTAGGGAACATGGTGGTGCTGGATTAATGGTTGGACTTGATGATCTTGAAGGTCCTTTCCAACCTAGTGATTCTGTGATTCTCTCCCGTTGATGGTAAGTTGCATTATCCACTGCTTAGACTGATTTAAGATTTTACATGTATGCTAGCACAAATTTAAATATTTTCATTGTTTTCATTTTAAAGCTTTGGGTTTTTAGAGCAGGACATTTAAATGATTTATTTCATACTGATTTCTTGAAAAATATGCCAAAATGGAATTCATGTATACCCGATGCTCTTTTCAGGCTTTGAGTGCTTCTAACTAATAAACAGGAAAAAAAATCCATAATGCAAAATGAACTATATTATGCCCTCCACAGAAGAGTCTAGGGTTACATAAACTTATTGCCAACCCATCAATAAAACTGCATTTTTGTCATGGCTGTCATAAGAGTTATGGATTCTATGATTTTCATGGTTTTTTTTAAATGTCTATGACTTTTGACATTGTGGTTTTTTCATGTGTGTGGGAGGATGTGATGGTAAACAGTTTGAACCCTTTTCAGTGAGAACTTTCTGAGCTGCCAAGTTAAGCTTTGAGCTCCATGGGAAGCAAGTGGAGACCAGGAGCTCAGCAGCAGTTTTGCAGTGACACACAATATTAGGCATGCAAACTCTCAGTGAGAACTTCTGATTCTTCCAGAGGTGGTTATGCTTCCACTTCCTCAGGAGGGTGGGGTTTTTTTTTATGGTGTGACTTAGAAAGGTCAATAACTATACAGTGATTCCTGTTTGAGATCATGCTGTGGTTCTCAGAGAACTCCGCCTTGGTTTTTGAGGGTTTTTTGCCTTTTTTGGTGGAGTCGAGTATTTGAACTTCTTGCTATAAGAAACCATTGCTTATGATACTTTGCACTGCCTTTCTATAATCTTTAACTTTTTACTTCAGCTCATGCTCTGAGCTTTTAAAAAATATCTAAGGAAGTGCTCTTAAACATGGCTGTTGATTATAAATACTTGAATCAATTTCAATAAATGCTATTTTCTGTTTTGCTTTGAAAATACTATAAATAAAAATAGCAAAACCCACACAGTTTATGGCTTTTGTGGCACCTGAATTTGGCTGGGACTAAGGTTTGCAAATAACTTCAGGTACATAAATTAAAGGAATATTGGATTAAATAATGGTTTCGAAATTTAAGCTCCATTTTCCAACTTGTCTCTCGTAATGTGATACCGAACAGGTTTTTGGATGACAGATTTGCTTTCAAAAGCATACAAAAATAATATGCAGCTAAGCTTTGTATTACAGATTGATCTTGAAGAGAGTTATTTACAGTCATGTATGAAATGCTTATGTTAAATGCTGTTTGCTCTTGATAACCTGTGGCACTTCTGTCTCAAATGGTCTAATCTGATGATTGAAGAGAGATGCAGAACCAGTTATGTTTGACCAGGAAGTACTTTAACCCATGCATGCTTTCTATTAATGAAGGGGTCCGTTTTGGTGGTTTTGGCTTTTGTCTAGGTAAATCAAGTTTTGCAACTCTGTTGCACAGCAAAGTACAGGATGCTTAGGCCAGGGAATCTTCTACTTGATGAATAAACCCAGTATCACTGAGGTACCATGTCCATTCAGGGAAGACCACTGTTTTCAAATTTTGATTTTTGGAAGTCCAGCTTTTTCTGTTCAATTTATTAAATTAATGGGATTTAAAAAAAAAAAAATTCTGTCAGTACAGCATCTATAGATAACAAATGGGACTGTATTGTGTTAGTGTCAGAAAAGTATGGGATCTTCAGATACTAGTGCCTTGTTATAAAGGGACATATATAAATACTTTTGGTCTTAGTTTTTGAAGGCCAGAAAGCATTATGAGATTGTGTAATCTGACTTCTTTCCATACCACTCATTCACTTTCACAGTTACCCAATACAGAAGCTAATGATTTCATGTTTTAGTCATTAAGCAGTTACTGTTAGTAAATTGTTATATCCGTAAATTGTTACATGCTACAGCCAGAAGGTTCTACTGAAAGATATATCACCAGTACTCAAACACATAGTATACTAGAGAAAGTATTAATATTTGCCCACATTAGTGGGCAATTTGTAGCAAGAATGTGAACTCCAAAAATTTCATGTCAGGTGGACCTGTGGAAAAAGTCCCTTGTGATATCCAGTTAGAAATTTTGAGTCTTTATGTCAAGATTTTACAGGATTTTTTTTTTTTTAACTACCTGAGAAGAGTCATTTAGACTCTCTGGTAGTTTATCCACATTCTTTTTCAATCACTGAGTGTGTAAGGGAAAAAACTCCAACAAACTGTGTAAAAGTGGGATAAAAATCTTTCTTGCCCTTTTTTGTGTAGTATCATATATAATTACCCTTACCTTCTTAATTCAGAATTGCTAATGTCATGACCATGTTAGAACTGCAAATGTTATGCTTTTCACTATAGGCTGTAAAGTATGTGCAGGGAAAGCAGGGCCATTTTGTTTGTTAATGAGTAATAAAAATAGATCAAAGGCAAATTTATTCTTAAGATAGCAAAGTTTGTGCTTGTTCTTTTGTCATGTGGGAAGTGTTTTTAATAAATATATGCTTACCGCCAGGAAATTCTTGGGTAAACAAAGGCGTATTCTATTCTGCTTGCAGAGGAGCATTTAGGAGTCTAGGAAGAGAGATATAAAACGAAACTTCAAGGACACTCAAACAGCCGCCTGCTGTCGCAGGTACCAAATTATGCAATCCCTTTCATGAATTTGTCAAGATTTTTTTTTTAACCAAGATTATTTTAAGAAAGAGTGCACTAATTTTTTCTTTAATTTAGATAGATACTACCACATACGTATATTTTCATTTTTATATTTGGATGTTTTTCTTTTTGTCATGTCAGAGTTTTACCTGGATATGATTTTCTGGAAAAATGTTAGACTACTCTCAGAACTTAGTTATTTATATATAATTGGGATTTTTCAGAGTTTTTCATCTTGAAACATGACAGCTGGCTACATTCCCTTTCCCTAATATGCTTACAAAGCTGTCTTGTGTTATGCTGCTTCTCTCTTCACTTGTTTACTATACGTGCTTTTCTAAAAACATCCTTTACTACCATGCTGCCTAGAAGTTTACAGTTTTCTTCAGAATATCTGAAAAAATAGACTAGGGTTTTATTTCATCCTTGACATTATATCCTTCATTTATATGACTGACATCCGTGAACTAGACTAGACATCATAAGAACAAAAAGAAGAAAAATAGAAGTAGATATATTTTCTTACTAATTTGCTGCTTTACATGTTGGAGATGATCTTCATTCTTTTGTTTTACAAATACAATGTCTGTTTTGTTTTCCTAAAGTCCAGCAGTCCTCTTTGACTCATAGTTATGATTAGACACAGGAATATTTCTGCCATCAAGCACATCAGATTTGTGCAGAAGAGAATAAAAGGAATTTTATCTGTTTCTTAAAAATCTACCATCCGTTGATAAAACATGTAGATTAGGAGTGTGGTCTAACCATTTAATTTAAGGAAATGAGATTTACTTGCAGTTGTTGTTATAAAGCCAGGTATTGAAAAGTGTAGCCGATCCAAAGGATTTTCACCATATTTTCTTTCCAATTCTTGGTAGGTAACTATCAAAAATTACAGCATTGGAGTAGATCATGCTGTTTCTGTGTATAAGTGAATAAATGGTGCCTGATTCTGTCACTTTCATACTAATGATTGTTCAGAGAGAGTAGTACCTGGTAGAGACTTTGGTCAGAAATCTGCGATTTGCACATTTTGTTTTTATACGAAGGTCTGTGTTCTGGTGTATGAATCTTAGTTAACTTTGGGCACTATAGATTTTTGAAAGCTTGGCAAGAATGTATGTTTATTTTGGCTAAGAGTGTGGAAAAATGTGAAACTTTCCTTTTCCCATCATGTAAACTAGAAATAGAAAAAAGTAGCATGGATTTTTGGAGCTATTAGATGATGTAGTCTGACCTTCTGTATACCATGGTTTGTCCCACTTACCCTTATTGTAAGCCCCATAGTCCATGTTTTTTGAAGGCAGAATTTGTGTTCAATTGCAGAATGTATTTTGGAGAAGTGGCCATATTGATGCAAAGACGAGAAGATGAGGACAATGAACTACTGGTTGTTCCTTCTAGTGATTGGGTATACCTCCTGTGAAACATTTGTGCCCAATTTGGTACCAGCAAATATGTCTTTTTGCTTTTCACTCTAAGGTTAGGTCTTTCTCGATTCTCGGTATCATTTCCTCTGATTTAATCTGTAGACTTAGAGTGTCTGTCTTCTCAAATATTTTTTTTTTCTTGGAAGGGCAGAATAGGCAGTCTTGCACTCTGAATACAAAGTATTTTCTCCAGCAGCTGAGCAGTTTTTTGGCTCACTTCTGTGCTACCTATGAAATTGCGCTTTTTAGATAAGACATAGTTTCCATAAAAATACCTTTTTTTTCCCCTCTCTCATTTTTTCTTGTATTTAGTAGTTTGTTGATTCCAAGCTAATTGGCCAATAAAACCCCTGCATAATCCTAAATTCACTTTGTAATGATTGGCATGATATTCTCAGTTTTATAATATCCATATGATAAAATGAAAGATGAGGAGGCTCATCTCAGCTTTTAGAAATTTAAATAGAAATTGACAGATTAAAATGTATGTATTATTCCATTAGATGAGGTCTAACAACTTCCTTTACAGCTGATGGCCTGAACAATACTGCAGCATTTTTGCATGGTACAATATGGCGATTTTGGCTTTTGCCACAGAGAGAGAAATATTTATTTATGTGTTCATCTCTCTCATTGTTTTACATAGTGTTTTTCAATTCTAGTTGCTGCCTTCACTTTGACAGTGAACCTGGCTGTGTTTTCTATCAGTGTTGTTTATTTTTCTGTGTTGCAGAATTATGATTTTAGGCCAACTAAATTGCTATCTTTTAAGGACTTTCAATTGCAATAACAATTTCTATGTATTTTAGTATTCTCAGTTTTCTGACAATTCTACAATTCTTCTATAATTTTTATCAGCATTGGAAAACCACCTTAAATGTCACACTTTTCATGTATTTGTGAGACAGTTTGCTCTTATTTTCTCTTTTATTTTGGTTTATAATCAGTGGTCTCTAAGCAGTCATTCACAATTCAGTAATGGACTAACCTTCATCTCTTGTTGTGAAGTCCAAAATACTTACTTTGTGTTGGATGCAATATCAGTGATGTTAAAAGGTCATATGATACTCCTTAAACTTGGCTTGCATCGGAACTCCTGATACAATTTCTGTTTTTTCTCTCAGTGTCTTATTAACAGGTAATTTTAAAGGATAATGCTTTTTTGTTTGGGTTTTTTCTTTTGTGTTGTAGACACTTCTATAAATATTCTTTTTTCAGGATGTTCATTTTTTATTATCTATCAGACTGGTCTGCAGGCTGAAAGAGTTCTTCAGCTCCAAAAGTGTTTTAAACTAATTTCACCTTCCTAACCTTCTTTTACTCTCAACTATTTTTCTCAACTACAATTCTAGTCGCTAATTTCTACCTGGAGTTTTCAACACTCCAGCTGTGCGTATAGACTCAGTAGGTTTCAGTAATGTCAATTATATCAGTTAGCCAATTATACCAATTAGTGTCATCTCACTAAATACTTGGAATGTGGGATCATTCCTACTAGAAATAAGAGCGTTATAGTAATAGAAGGGCAGAAGGGACGTATTAGGTCATCTAGTCTGTCATCTCTTCAGTGGGGGATTGTACTCTTTCATACGTTTCTAAAATTGTGTTGAGGAGAAAATGCTCAGAGTAATGGTACTTCAATCACTTATTTTAATTACTCCACAGGCAAATATTTTTTCCAGAAGCAAAATTCCTTTCTTTTTTGTGTTTCTTACTAGATTATTAAGTAACTGAACTTTGAGGTACTAGGGGTTGTCTTGGTCAAGCAGAACTGTGTCAGCAGTATAGGTGTGTATTTGTTATTTTTGTGCCCTATTCTTCTTTTAGATTGGGTGCCCTTTCCTAAAATCCAGCTTATATGGATTCTTCTAAACAGGAATCTTCTGTGCAATTCTGATATTGTTTTCTAGTTTTATGAAAAGTGAGGAGTTCATGTGTCTTAGCCACTATTTTTTCCACTAGAATGTCAAACTACTAATTTCTTTGGGTCTCTCAGTGTTGATCCTTAATTCTTCCTAGTGTAGTGACTTTTTATATCAATATGTAATCATACTCTTGGAGAGGAAGAAAAGGGTCATGTACCTATCAGAAATACCATTTATTAAAAAGTTGAGGTTTTAACGTGGTGTGGGTGTTTGTTTGTTTGTTTTTTAAATCCCTATATGTGTGTGGGTAAAAGTTGTTTTGCATACCCATCTTTGGATTCTTTTTATTCCTCTCCCTTTTCCCTGCAGTCAAATCATAATTTCTTTGTTTAGTTGTTGATCCACATTGTTTTTATGTATTTAAAATACCTAAACAATTACAACCTCTACTGTGAAAAATTATTATGGATTAATCATGAATGGTTCGGTGCAAATCCTTGGCATCTTGCAATGAGAAGTTACATAGTTGGTCATTATCTGTTTCTCTCCTTTGGTGCTAGGCATCCAGTTTGCTTAAAGTTGGCAGTTTCTGTGCATGGTTTATCACATCCAGATTTTCATCCACGTAAAAATGAGGAGAAGGTTCACCAAATTGTTTTCAAATATTCAGTGAGCTGAAATGGAAGTAGATAATGGCTCTATTTGCTTGGTTGGTTTTTTTGGTTGTTTTTTTGTTTGGTTTTTAAAAATTTTAATAGTTGTATCTATGTGTAGTGTATTCTGTTTGCCTTTTGGTGGAGACTTAGAATGCTTTGCAAACATTTAGTTGGAAGGTAAAAGCTGCTGACTCATTGAATTCAAGAGGCTAGGCTCTGGGTTACAGGGTAAGAGGAGAGGCTTTTTAAGACTGTGAAACAGAAGACAGACAAAATAGTGTCCAAGCCTTAGAACTTCTTACGAAAAATATAAATGTGTAGCACAGAATGGAAAAGAGAGAAGGAGTTTGGAGGTATCTCAAGGAAATTAAGCTATAGGGAAAGGATGCATTTTAATGAAAACTGACTATGTGTGGATACGTCTTTTATATGCCCCCCAAGCAGATGAAAGGGTGCTTTTTTCTTTTCATGAATTGAGACCAAAACATAACATCACTACTCCACTGGAGACTCCTGTGGGACAGGTGTGGTCAGAAAAAGACTGCTAATGCTGTCTGAAGGGAGGGAGTCTGAGTGAGCAATGCTCCGAGACAGTTAACATTCACTGTTCTGTTAGAAGTTTTTGCACACATTTGCAGACCATTTTCTCATAAAGCTTACTTAAACAGTGAACATAATGGTTTTTTTTTTCTATTTTCCCTTTTTATTTAAAACAAGAAAGAAAGAATAAAAAAGGTCAGCTTTTTAGGTTTGCTGTGTTTTAGGTTATTGACTTGAAGTTCTTTGTATATTATTCTTGACTACCTGTATTGGAAGCTAGCATGAAAAGTATGTGATATTGAGTTAACCTAACACTGGCATGAAAAGGAACAACCCAATGGACAACCCAGAAGTTACCAGTTACAAGTTGTTTGATCAACAAGAGAGGCAAAGGCACATTTACTCTGTGACCAAGAAAATAAGTATTTCAGAATTGCAGATGGGTTGTTGAGCACAGTGACGTATTTGTCTCCAGTATAATAGTGTTTTACATATATTATTCTGTGGGACAGTACAATGACAGTTGAATGTTATTTCTTTAATTCTGTGGTCATACAGTATATAGTACTTATTTTTTTATTTACCATAACTATTTAACATACAAAGGGTAAGCTACTTTTGTATCAAATACTAGGACGAGCATGTCTTCACTACAAAGAGTCTTAAAGTACGTGTGTTAAGTTCAGTTGGCTAAACTGCAATGTTCTCATAAGCCTATTAATGTTATAGGAAGAAAAAAATGCACAAAATATACAGACATACAAATATAATAAACATTTTTGTCATTAGATCAAACTATTTCATCTGTGCAAGATTATTCTTTTCTATGGGAGAATAAAAGAAGTGTCAGCTAGTACATTAAAATGTCACTGAGATCAACCTTTTGTTTATCCTTCTTTCATCTCCTCCTCCTCAAGAAAAATGGTAGCTGTCAGGAGATTCTGTATTTTTGGGTATAGAGCAGGGAACAGGCATATCTTTTTGACAGAGTTCTGTTCTTCTGATTTTTCTTTCCAGATATTTAAAAATTATCTTAATAATGCATGAAGCAGGTAAAAATACAAAAAAATCAAACTTCCTGCAAAATTTGCTATCGTAAGACCAAAACTTAGAAGTTGCATTGTGTCGTGGTTTAGCCCCAGCCAGCAACTAAGCCCCACGCAGCCGCTCGCTCACTCCCCCATGGTGGGACGGGGGAGAAAATTGGAAGAGTAAAAGTGAGGAAACTCATGGTTTGAGATAAAGACAGTTTAATAAGTAAAGCAAAAGCCGCGCACGCAAGCAAAGCAAAACAAGGAATTTGTTCACTACTCCCCATGGGCAGGCAGGTGTTCAGCCATCTCCAGGGAAGCAGGGCTCCGTCACGCGTAATGGTTTCTTGGGAAGACAGACGCCATAACTCCGAACATCCCTCCACCCCTTCCTTCTTCTTCGTCCCAACTTTATATACTGAGCATGACGTTATATGGTATGGAATATCCCTTTGGCCAGCCTGGGTCAGCTGTCCCAGCTGTGTCCCCTCCCAGCTTCCCGTGCACCCCCGGCCTGCTCGCTGCAGGCCAGCATGAGAAGCTGGACTGTCCTTGACTGCTCAGCAACAACTCAAAACATCAGCACCTTATCAACATTTTCTCATCCCAAATCCAAAACAGCCTCACGCTAGCTTCTGTGAAGAAAATTAACTCTACCCTGGCTGAAACCAGGACACATTGAGAAGATCATTCTTATAAACCCCAACAAGCTGACACAGAACAACATGGAATTTTATTTTCATGTCAAAATGCTTTTAAGTTATGTCATTGTTTCTCAGGCCACAAAATCACACTGTTCGGTTCTGAATGATTTAATAACCCTAGCCCATTCATGCAATATTAAAAATGTCAGAGCAGCACAAATTTCTATTTCAGTTTGATACCCAAGATACTTCGGAGTTTGAGATTTGATTTTTTAAATTTTTTTTGAGGGGGGATGAAAAGAATCACCTTTACATCCAGCAGATGAGTGTTCCTTTGATCCCAGATTTTCGCATGCTAGTAATCTGTGCAGTAGTGGTACAGCTTCACAGCTGACAAGTAATCACATTTTGTATGTTCCCAATATATCTTTTGGGGACTTCAAAATGTAGTGAACAACAGAACAGCAAATGTTTTGTTTTGTTGTTTCTGTGCTTAAAAATATTAAATATGTAATAGCAAATTAATTCCATTTAACTTTTAATTTTTGAGTTCAGGAACAGAGAAGACACCAACAAGTAAAAATCACCTGCAAGCAGTACCATGGATCGTGAATTATTCATGAATGAATATGTAATACCTGTAATAATACTGCTGCCAAATGTAAAAAAATACCCAAAACCAAAACAAAGCAAAACCTACCTAAAGCCCTGAAACATGAGTCAAAATGCATGTGTAGCAATACTCTCAAAATTTTTTATGGAATCTGTTCTCCATGCATATTCAAAACTGGGACTATTCAGTTAGGAAGTACTGTTTAATGAATTACTACCCTTTCTCCTTAATTTCCCTCTGCCCATAATTTAATATGCAAACATTTGCAAGTGTTGGATATGCATGAGAGAGTGTATAAACCAACTCCTCTTGTTCTTCTGGCTACTAGCCTGTCTGATTGGATGTCAAGCTGTCAACTAACTACCCTTGGAACTGATAGTTTCGCAAACAAAATGATTACTGAATTTCTCAAGGTAGCAAGTGTGTCTCCACCTCTAACTCTCCTAGGGGCTCAGAAGAATATTCTGAAAGAAATCACTTAAGTATTTTAAGGTTAAAGGGAGTGTGTCTTTTACCAAGGGTGCTGCAGTTGCTCACCATCTCCACCATTACTGCACTTGGAGGATGTTTTCCACGCTCCAGATCTCTGGCAGTGTCATAGATCTGATCAGATCAGGATGTATACAGCAGAATAGGAGGGAATAACTAAAGAAGGAGTAACATCAATTTGGTTTGGCTGGAGTATAGGCAAAGCAGGATGCATATGATTTGGATGGATGGGTGGAGTAGCTCACCAAGGCTGGAAGAACAGTCAGAAGAGAGCAGGGGAAACATAAGAATTTAGATGTTACATATAATACCATTCACAGTTTCAAACCAATTATCAGTGTTTACAGATTTTGCTATATAATTACTGGTTGTGATTGCATGCCAAAATTGCCATGGCTGAACCCTGGTTCTTGTGGTTCCAGTGAAGAAGGTTCAAGGGTTCAAGAGACCCCAGGTATTACGACTTAGAGATTCTGTATGTATTTACCGTGCTCTAAAATGTGGTGGTTTCATTCTTAGAAATAATCAGTATAATAATCTGCTATGCATTTTTTTCAAATTTTTTTCATTTCCGCAACTAGAATAATTTTATAGGACTCCTAAAACCATTCGTTGCCTGCATAAACCACTTTGGTTTGTACTGGCATGGAAAGCAAAATTGCCAGTTATCCCAGAAGTAGTTTCATGCAGACTAACACCAGGAACTGTATTCAGTTAAATGTTCCAACATAAAGGTTTGTTAAGTATGAGCTTGACAGTGTACTGATTTTGGTCCCTGTAATATTCTTAATTTTGTGGTGCATATTTGAACTACAGGGGTTTTTTTCCATTTATATAGTCAACTCTGTAGAAATAAGTCTTTTTATTTGTACACATATATGAAGGCATTTGGCAATTAAATACTGGAGAGAAAAAAAAGTTACTTTCTGTATGTGTATATTTACAGATAAAAATCCAACCTGGTGGTAGATCACACTTATTTTTAACAATAGAACTGCAAATTGCTATTCTTTGTTTGTTGCCACTGGATGGTGTTGCCTGTTTGGAAGATGGTCTCATGCTAATGAGTTTTAAAATAACATTTAAGTATTTCTTCTGATCTTGAAGCTCTCAGCAAAGTTGCTATTTTAAAAAAAAAGTAATTTATTCTACAATACTTTTGATAGTCTTGACGATTATTGACAGCGAGGGTGTTGATGCCACCATATGTAACTGGATTTAGGTCATTTCAGACTGGATTCTGTGTTAGCGTGGAAACGATACAATCTTTGCTAGTGTAATTCCAAGCTATGGGCAAACAGAAAAGTGGGGATAGATATAACGTACAAATACTGAGCAACAAATCATAAGATTGTCTTGAGAAAGTAAATGTAGTTCCTCTCTTCTTATTTACTATTTTGATAAGTGGGAGTAGAGAAGGTCAGTGGGAAGAAGTAAAGAGGACAGAAGGTGGCTATAGACTAATGTCTCTTCACCAGTCAGGGTTTTGTGGATATTTTGGCATGTAAGTAACACAGAAAGTTTTTGAGGAAGAAGTGTTAGTCTCTGTCTGGATTTTATCACGGAATTTCAACCCAGACAGAAGAGGCAGTAAAAGAGAAAGCAAAATAATACTATGGGGAGGAGCTGAGAAGTATTTATGTACAGAGCTAGATGCAGCTATTATGCGAACCCTGTGAGAAAGTGGTTAACTATCACTTTACACCACAGTAGATAAATGAAAGGCAGTTGCCTGACGTCTTTCTACTTGTCTATAGTAAGCCCAGGTTTTCATATTCCTGGTGCTTATGTAGCTGATTGGAGTCAAAACACAGCAGTTGTGTAGGATTGATCTCCTGTTGTACAAATTTAATCAATAGTGAACATGTACTGTTGCTATATTCAATTTACGAGTATTGAAAAACTGCCAGGGCAGCATTTTGAGCTAGTAGTTTATATCACCTATACCCAAGGCAGTCTCTGTATGTTTCTGTCATAGCAGTTAGCCCGTCCTTGGGAAGAAAAACAGTAAGAACTGACATTATTTTCTCATTTCATATGTTGTCCTTTTTAATGCAAAGGAAGATAAGATTTTAATCATCACTTTATTTTGCAATTCTTTTACTTCTCTCAAATCTAAGATAATGTTTCTGTATACCTCTGTAACTTCAAGGCATCAGTCCTCTCCAGAAGCAGTAAATTCCATTACTTTAACAATACAATTGTAATAGATTTTCTGTTTTAAGGAGACATCTCTAAAATTTAGGTTAAAAAAAAAAAAAATGAGATTTGAATATAGCCACTCATTTTTGCTTTCCTAAATGCTCTAGAATTTGTTTGTGGAGACCTATGAACCTAGGCCCTATTTCTGCAGGAGATTATAGATACATAGTCTGATGAACCTGAATGTAGCACCTTACCATATACTATCAGAGATGTGAGATGCAGTTAATTCTTTAATACTTTAATATTAACTTTGCAGATAATACATTTTTCCAAAGGTATTCATTCTTCAGTTTGTTTTTTTGATAGATCTGATACTTTGCTTTAGTGGGATTTATATGACATCTGTTCCTGGTTTAGCCCTCACTACGTTCCTTTGCTTGGTAGCGAAATTTTACCACCTAAATTTTTAAGGCAGTGTTCTCTCTTAGTATCAAATCCTTTATCTAGAAAATGCTGGATATCATAAACTGCGGGAAAATGCAGAAGAAATCAGAAGGCTGCTTCTTTTTCTAATTCTAGACTTTATAAAATGTAGCTAAGAAATTATGTTTAAAAATTGCCCTCTATAAAAATTATTTATTAATTTTGCCTTAGCTTCTTAAATAGTTTTACTGCTTTCTTCAGAATGTGAAAGAAATTACTTTCATTTGTCATAGCATTCTGGCGTATCTTAGTGTCAAGAGTGGGTAGGAAGGGCAGATGTGAAGCCTGGCAAGAGAAAGGCATGACTGTACTTCAGTAGGACTCACTACCGATCCTGCTGTTTTCACTCTTCCACATACCTTAAACTAGTTGTGGAAGAAATTGTTCTTAATGAATTAACCTTTGTTTTTAACCTTTAAAGTAGTTTTAGTAAAGACATTGATAAAAGTATAAGCAAGATGGCTCTTCAGTATCTCATATACCAATCATAAATGTTAAATGAATGCATTCTCTTTTTTTCCCCCTCATATTTTATACCACACCACAAATTATGAAGTAATTTGTAAATTTAAGATTGCACCATTTTTTGTAATAAGTCCTTAATCTTCCTGCAAGGAAGATAAGGCAAATATACAAAAGATGCGATTTGGCAGTAGTTTGCACAAGGGTGAATTGTTAAAAGGAAAAGATACTAGAACAGTCTGCAAAGAAAAATAACTGATAGAAAGGCAGGAAAAACTTTTGCAAGAGTAACTACTGGAAAACTAATGAGCCACAGGCCAAAACTGTTGTCAAACACATTAGTGCTTGACTGTGATGAATAACCAAGTATGTATCAAGCACTTTTGTACCTAAAATAAATGCTAGAACTAGGTTGACTCAATTATTTTTTCATGGGGTTTTTTTAGCCTCTTAAATATTTATGTCAATAATGGTGTGGTTGATATTTTTCTTATCTAATAATACGGTGAGACAGAAGAGTTGGGCAGATTCGTGCAGTTGCACTGATGCGGAAAACAGACTGTTAAAGACAAGACAATCAATGTTACTCTCATGAGGAAAACAGGATAGTTCTTTTTCTGCACCCGAGCTACAGAAATCTGATGTTAAGTACCTACAGAAAGAGTGAATGTGGCTAGCAGCCAGCCTAGTGTGGGATTCATTATCAGGAAAAAATAGATTTTTGAGGAAAGAAAGCCTGCAAAATAACTTTTGAACAAACTTTAAAAACAAAAACAAAGCAAAGAAAAAACCCAAAAGCAGGTGAAGGTAATGTACATAAAAGATGGATTTATGCAGCTATGGGATGTAAACATGTTAGCACAGCAGCTTCCATATAAGTGTGCAGTTCAGTTTCTCTTTACTTTCTATATACAGTTTTTACATGGAGTGTGCCTCAAAGATGCTCTGAGCATGCAATTAATATGTTCCAAAAATCCATGTTTTTATGGTTTTGAGAATACTTTGATCATGTTATGCATACCAAAATCCAATAAAGTATTGTTGGTTTTTAAGGGCTTCTATTATACACAGTTTAAAAAAAAATACGTGTCAGGTTTTAATTTGGGAAATTTCCTCTTATAAGTGCTTTCTATTATAGTAATCGCTTAACTGTATGAGTTGAAAACAGTATTGGCTGTTATGCAAATCCCTCATTGAGCAAGATTCTGAAGTAGGGAAATTCTTGTAACTCATTACTTTCCAAAGAAAGTTTCTGCATGTATTGCTTGCTTTGTCACTGAAATTTTGTTTAACAGGGTTTGGTTTTACTAATTGTGAAAGTTCCTGCAATATATATGTCAGTAATATAATTTATTATTTATCTTTCCTTTCTATGTTTTGTTCTTGTAAGACTTATTTTAAACAAAATGTGCTATGGTTCATGACTGTTTGGTCATTTCTGAGAACAGATCTGCAAGTGAAATTATTCTTTTATACAGGTATGTAGAATATTTTACTGGTGAAACAATTCTAGACCTGTAGTATGTTCCATGAACACTTGTTTTCATCGCCTAAGTTGTATGAACTATGAATACCAGCCTTCTCTTGGACGTCAGAATTTTAGGAACATGACGGTGTAAATAGTCATACTCATTTATGAGTATGTTTTGGAAGGCATTTGCATAGAACATTTATCAGATACTCACAGAGTACTAGACTTATAAATACTATACTTAGAAATACGTAATTCTGTTTTCTTACTGTTTTTTTCTTCCAGTGGCCATAACCACCCAAAATTGTAGATCATGAACTTCTCTTTTTATCCACCAGAACTATTAATTACCGCATTAAAATAGCTATCTAGCTTTTCTTTACAAACTGCATTATTTATTTCTTTATTTTTCTTTGAAAAATACAGTACCTACTAAGGGATAAGTAAACCTCAAAAGGAGACAGTTATTCACTCGAATTTTTAAATGCATTTTGAGTACTAATATGTTTAAAAATCTGTTTGGAAAGTACCTGTGCATCTTTTGATCTCTCTTGGATTTCATTCAGTTTAGAAATACAATTGAATGTAGTCTTAACTAAGCATAGTCTGTATGGCTTGGCTTACCAAAAATGTTAAGAATTGAATTGATATGGTGCAACTACAAGACTAATTACCTCAAGTAGCTGTGACTGACATTTTAATTTAATTTTTAACTAATATCCTTTATTTTATATCTGTGATTGCCTGAGTGTATATACAGTTATAACTGGTCAGTGGACACAAGGTCACTTGTAAAGCTTTAGTATCTACTCTTGTCTGAGGGTGTAAAATATCATGTTACTTATGGGAGTTTTAAAAGAACAAGAACAGAAAAGATTCAGGATGATGAAAGGAAGGGGGGATCAGAATATTTGAACTGAATATCAGAAATATTTTCCAAATTTTGAAACATAAGGAACTGATTGTTTCAGGTATTTAAACTAAGAGTACCAAAAAGTGGTATGTGTCTTGCAGAAATGAGGAAGCAGATAAACTAAGTAACCTAATCGATCTTTTGCAATTTCTTCCTCCAGTTTTAAAAATTGTTTGCTACAAATTTTGATGTATCCCTTTTTAGCTGTTCCAAAAATCAGTTTAACATTTGTCATGTCATTCTTCACAGTGAAATTTCAGCCAGGGCTGTTATGACCAGAATATTAATTCCACAACATTTTAAAGGGGAACTGTGAATATAGCCACAATGCTGGCTTTAATTAGCTTTGTTTGCGTTGTCTGTGGGTTTCATGTTACTACTTAGTTCTTCCCATTGACTATCCATACTTTTAACTATTTTCCCCCAGATGTTTTTTGTTGCACTTTTCAAGACACTTAATTTCTGCCCGTATTTTAATTTTTATAAGTCTGTTAATGCATTTCTGTTTTCTTACTGGAGATAACAATTATTTAGTACCTGCAGATTTTATTTATGTGCTGTTTACTGTTTGATTCATAATCTAGCCAAGTCAGTTCAGCCATCTCTAATAGCTAGTGAAGAAACACAGAGTGATAAAAAATACTAACAAATTCAAAACACAGTTGATCACTGAAAGGTTAATATTTGTGTTACAAATACAGACTGTGTAAAAACCAAAAGAGCAAAATCAAATATTTCTGAAATAATTTGGCTACATGGAAGAAGCTTATCTCATGTGTGTTGCATCAGTATGACTCCAACTCAGTCATAATTTGAAATGAAACACTTTTTACATGAATAGTATTTAGTCTGAGCATAAATGTAATTCATTTTGTGGAAGTGCAATGCATCTGTATTAACAGACACACAATGATTTAAAAAAAAAAATATTCTGCTAGCAGATGGTGTCCAACAAAGACCACTATTGTTTCAGTGTGAGATGCTTCAAATGTTCTGGGCATTTAGCCCAGACAGAGCCATTTTTCCTATAGTATGTGACCAGGCAATAACAAAAAGAATGAAAATAGAGGTGTCAGTCCATATAAAAATATTTTTATAACTTAATATATCTAACAAGTCAGTGGCAATGATTAAACAAAGTTAAATTAACAAAACTGATAAGATCATTCTTTTTACATTTTCATGTCTCTCCAAACAGTTATTTGGCATTCTACCTTCTAGGAAAAATGAGTTTGGAAAGTTAAGCTACCTGCTGGTACTGTTTAAATGCCCACAGATAACATAACTCAAGCTGCCTGGTGCCTGAAAGTGAGTGTTAGGGCAATCAACAGGAACAATAAAAATCTGTTCAAACAGAAAATCCACAAATCCCGAGGATTTGGAGCCTCCCTATGGATTTTCCACAAATTTTGCTGTTTTCAGCAGAACCTAAGCTTTTATTTTAAAGGTGAACTGCAAAGCCGAAAAGAAAATTGAGTTACTAAAATATGTGCTGAATCCCCCATTCTGGGGCCGTCTGCCACATATGTTTTAACTTTTTCTTAAAAAAAAAAAGGCAATAAACTCCCGCTTTGAATATCATCTAATACTTACTTGTTAACTTCAAGAATAAACTTCCATTCTTCTCAGTAGCCTATTAACTCTGTAATATTTCTTAAATCCTTGAATTTGTTTTCTTCAAGTCAGATGACTGCCATCCTTCAACTTAGCCTTATTCACTTTCTTTGTCTGCATTTAGCTCATTAGAATGTGAACTCTTGAGCATACAGCTGCATCCTTCCGTTTATAACTCACATCTTTATTAAGAATGAGATTAAGTGATTTTCAGAAAATGCAAAGATATTACAGATATAAGATACTTTTAGGATAAAATTTTGGTAAAGACAGCCTGAATGAGGAGTGCCTATTGATTTTAGTTTACAGTCATCAAAGTATTTTTAGTTTTAAAAAGTAAAAATCAGATGAACTCTCACAACTGTTGTGAGAATTTGATTTGTGGTAACTTAAGATCCATGAGAGAGTTTTATATGAAACATTTCAGCTGGCACCCCTTATTTGAGAATATTTAGTGATAAACCTTAGTAGTTCAATGAAAATAGGAATAGGATTTTACTGACTAACTAATGAGTGAATACCAGATCATAAAATGCTGATAGTGATAAAAGAGAAGTAACTAATACTCCTGTTACTAGCAATGAATTTTTAAGTTAAAAAACCATAAATTGCTGTATATGTATTATTTTTTATTTTATTATGCATAGACTTTAGGATAGAAAAGGAGAAATACTATGCACTTTTTTTAATGTAGGAGAAAGGAGAAATAAATGCACTTTTTTAATACAAGGTAGAAGTAGTGTTGAAGACTATGGGACCCATTCTCTGTTTCAGTGACCTTTGTTATTCTAGCAGTGAATAACAGGTGCAATGTAAAAACTAAAACACAAGATGCACCATAGTAAAAAGAGTATTGGCAAAATTTTTAATTTTATGCTGTTCTAGCATCACTACTTTTTGCTCTCATCTCTTTATCTTTTTCTTCATAGTATTCGTTTTCCTCATTGATCTTGACTTGCAATAAATGCTTGTTGCCAGTGACTTTAATAAGAAAATGAAAATTTTTAAAAAGGAAAGGACATCCTTTGATTTCTTAGTGCAGCTCTCATCATTAATTCAACTGTCTGTCTGACTTCTTAAGCACTGAGTTTTATTGGTTTACTAGTAGACTTTAATGCTTTTAGCTGATTAAACAGTTGTAAATTCAAATAGTTTAGAGATAACGTATAGTTTAACGCTAAGAGCTTTTTGGGCCAATAGACTCTCAGGAGTCTATTGGACAAATCAACTCTGAGAATTTCTTAAAAAACAAAGTTCACCCTTAACATTATGTATTTAATTAAAAACAGTGTTGAAAGCATTGTTTATGATGCTAGGCACCTACTGTGTTCCACAGGTAGGATGCACTAGTCCAGTTACTAACTTCTTGTTTCTTAATGCAAATAAGCACTATGTTCAG